>NW_021963163.1:46687-165730 GCF_901765095.1 Microcaecilia unicolor | reverse complement strand
CAAGTCCAAAACTAATGGGTTAGGTCTGTGTTCTTCAGTTCAAGGCCCAGGGAACCAGTGGTGGCTCTTGGAGAACTGAGGCAGCTCCTATCGTCATTCTGGTTTTTTTTTTTGTTTTTGTTTTTTTTGTTACTCTGCCTCTCTATCCAAGATTATGACAAAGGGGGAACTAGATAGGAGGAAAGCTGTATGGTGGAAGGACAATGCTTGAAGGAGAGTGCATTTGGAAATAACTCACCTCCTTGAGGATACTCCCAATGAAATGTTTAAAGGTGGACTAAATATTATTGACACATGCTGGTCAGCAATGTCATGGCCCTGCATGGGAAGATATTTGGCAGCTGTCCTTCAGCTTGTTTGAATCCATAGTGGTCCCCAACTTAAAAATTAATGAAGATCACTGGGTTATGTCCTTAATCCAGCAGATGGAGACAGACTAATGAGAAAAAGAGAAAATGATGACCAAAAAGAAAAATCTTTTTGAAGGTGCAGTGAAATTATACCCAGTACTCTAAATGGACTGTCATCAGAGACTTATACAGAGACACTATTACCTTCTTTTTCCTTCTGGCCATTTCTCTCCCTATTTACCCAAGAATTTTCTGTTCTTTGCCAACACATTTTCTACCTGCTTGACCACCTTAAGATACGATTCTTTTCTACCTGAGGTTTCCAGTTTATTACCAGAGTACACGCTCTAGAACTAATTATATAAAGTACTCCTTACACCTTAAATACCTTAAACTTATTTCTTTATTGTATTACACATGCCTACTACCTCTAACCTCGAAACTCACATTCTCACATCGCATTCACACATGGCTCACAATGCCCTTGTATATTACCTTATCAATTAATCAACCATTTTACTACTACATTCACTTTCTAATATAGTGCACTAGCTATACAATTGTTTCACTACCTTGTTTCAAAACATTTCAAATCAATGCCTTCAGTTCTAACTCAGGCATCCTTCTTAAGCACCGATTAAAGGTGCCTGCTAATGGTTATGCTGATTTTATCAGTTCAATTCCTTAGGCTCAAAGTCCAAACGTCTTTGTACTCCCAAATAGCTGTGCTGAAAAGCAGTTGAAACTGTGTTCCATGCAGAACCCCGCTGCGTGAGTGTCAGGTTCTCAGGTTCAGAGCCGGGGCCGGGCTCTGGAGCAAACGTGAGCCCTTGGGCTGCTGACGAGGAGCGACAGCAGCAGGCAAAACCCACCAACCAACGCTGGGCAAGCACACCGGCAGGGACTGCAGGCACCGCCCAGCGAGCCGGAACACACGGACTGGAACACGGGACTGGAATTCCCCAGACTGGAGGACACAGGACTGGAACCCGGACTGGAACACTGGACTGGAATCCCCCGGACTGGAACACTGGACTGGAATCTCCCGGACAGGAGGACACAGGACTGGAACACTGGACTGGAGCACACCGGACTGGTCCACACAGCTTCACCTGCACTTAGCCACTAAGCCCCCCAGGAGTTGAGCTCCTGGGTTTGAGTAGCCGGCAGGACTTACTGGACGACACAGGGACCAGGACTAGAACAGGCTGTAGCTGAAGTGCGCCTAACTCCTAAACTGACCAAAAGTGTTCCTAAGCCCGGCACCAACCAAAGAGCTCCTAAGCCTTCCACTAACAGCAGTGCTCTTAACAGAAAATAACAGGGGTGCCCCTACGCCCTACACTAACAGAAGTGCAGGGAAGACAAACGCCAGACCTAACACTGGTGCTTCCTAAGCACCAAGCTGCAGCAGCTAAACATGGGTTCTCACCCCGGTGCTTCCTAAGCACCCAGCTACAGCAGCTAAACACAGGTCACGAGGAAAAGCGGGGAAAGCACAAGGAAACAAGCAGGAAAGCCAAATACCCAAACAACAAAAGGTGCTTGCTAAACACTTACTATCAAGGGTGCTCCCAGCACCAAACTACAGCACTGCACTAACAGCAGTGCTACACACCGTAGCAAAAGGGAAAGCAGAGGAGCCAAAGGGAAAAACAGGGAAGTCAAACACATAAGTCACAAATGCACACTGACTGCACTAAACTAACCTGGACCTAAAGCAAGTAGCCAGAAGCAAACGTCACCGTTGCAAAGGCCCTGAAGGATAGCACACCACTTCCTTATCAAGGCCCTCCCTGATGATGTCACGCTCCCTAGACCCAGGCAACACCACACTGAAACCCAGCACACTGAAACCCAGAGAGGCCCAACCCACACCAATGCAGCACCATGAAGCACTTGAAGCCAGTACACCCAAAGAGAGGTAGAGCAACTCAGGCCACACCCACAGCTGCAGTGAAGTGAGACAGTTAGAGACATGCTGCTGGAAGCTGCCAGCACAGAGAGAGCGAGCCAGCTCAGACAGGACAGACAAACGAACCAAATGCCAGCTAAAAAGCTGACTACCAGGAAAAGGTAAGTTTGAGAGGGGTTATGACCACAATCATAACAGTGAGAAAGGCTAGCGAAGGACACAAGTCACCAACATTCACTCCTCATTGAAAAAACCTTTTAAAGCCAGCTGATATTCTCCTCTTCTCCGGTTTCTCTATGCGAGACCGCATTTCAATATGCGAGACCACATTTCGGAAGTGTCCATCAGGAGGAACTAGCACCCGATATCTGTATGATGTATATAGAAACATAACCAATATAGGCACAAGTAATATAACTTCAATCCTACTCATATTCATAAATCATTCAGTGTAAAACCAGGCTGCTTACCATCGGGATTTCACTCTAAGTCAGGGTTTGTCTCCCTGCACCAGGAAATGCTGTATACAGAAGCTCAACGAACCGGAAGTTTAAATCTCCCTTAACTCCTTCGTGCTAGTAACGTAATCACTCTACAGCCACTCTACCTCAAGATTGAGGCCGTTAGGGGTCACTTTGTCCCACTCAAAGGTATAACGCTGTTCAATGTTATGAGCTGGGCACTTATATCTCCCCCACAAACAGACCCTGTTAGCTGTATCAGCACTACACATTTTAAATCTTCAATCTTGTGCTTTTTTTCTATCCAGTGGTTAACCAGTGGAGCTTCTGCCTTTTGAATTCTAATATTACTGACATGTTTAGCCAGGCGGGTTTTAAATTTCCTCTTTGTGTGCCCTATATAATACAGCATACAGGGGCATATAATGCAGTAAATAACCCTTTCGCTTTCACAAGTAGTGTGGGTAGATAAATAAAACCTTCTATTGGACCCAGGGATATTGATCCAACTAGTGTTAATTGCATATTTACAGTAGACACATCTACCGCAGGGCCCATGCCTGCCCTCTTTTTTTTATACCTACCCGGTTTTTTTAATAACTCTCCCACATTAGATTTCCGCCAGTACGCTATTTGGGGGCGCTCGCTGAACTCCGAATGCACTGATAAAACGTGCCAATATTTATGGATTAACTGCCCAACCTTAGATGCTCGGTGGGAAAATGGGATAACACATGCTATAGGTCTGACCGTCTATTTCTGCTTAGGAACAAACAACCATGGTCTGTGCGCATACCGCGCTCTCTTGTATGCCTTTTTTAAAATGCTCATAGGATACCCTCGTTGGCGAAACCTATGCATCAGATCCGCAGCTTGAGACTTAACGTCCTCAAGTGACGAACATAATCTTCTCAGCCTCAAAAAGACCGACAGGAACCCCTCTCTTTAATCCTGTATGATGGTAACTATTGTAAGGTAGGAGGGTATTCCTGTCGGTCAGCTTCCGATATATAGAAGTGGAAAATCCCCCATCCTCCCTACTGAAAATTCTTATGTCTAAAAATTCTATATCTGATTTTGAGATACGGTGAGTAAATTTGATGCACGGGTCCGCCGTATTGAGGAAATCAATGAACGTATGTAAATCTTGTTCAGATCCCTGCCAAAACATTACTACATCATCTATATACCTCTTCCATAGTACTACTTTACTGTACATGGAAGAGGTATAAACATGATCAGTTTCAAACATTGTCATGTACAGACATGCGAGCGATGGGGCGACCGTTGCCCCCATTGCTACACCCTGTTTCTGCACATAAAATTTATTCTGAAATTCGAAGTAGTTGTCACAGATAACCCAAGTTAAGTTGTCTCAAAACTGATATTTTAGACTTCGATATAGATGACTTATCAAAATACGTGCAAGCAACATCAATGACTTTTTTCTTGGGGCAAACTAGTATATAGGGATACTACATCTAAACCTACCATGTAAAAATCACCATCATCCTTTATATGTTCCCCTCTATCCATATTATCTAACACAGTGATAAAGTCTGAAGAATCCCGAACGTATGAACGTGCCTGACTTACAAATGGTTTAAGTATATAGTCAAAACAAAAAAACAGCACCACGGGCCTTTAAAAATGGAACACAGTTCTTTAATGAATGAGCCTTGACAAAAAGGCCCATTTTTAAAGGCCCGTGGTGCTGTTTTTTTTTGTTTGGACTTTAGTTTGTACTTCGTTCCCTCTCTTTTGTTATATTTAAGTATATAGTCAATCATCTGAGACAGGGGTTCCAATATGGAATCCCTTGTGGACACAATGGGGCGGCCGGGGGGGGGGGGGGGTCCACAGTGGACTTGTGGATCTTTGGAACAAAATATATATAGGGGGTCCTATGATTTAAAGAACACAACCATTTTTGTTCTTTTTTTTGAAAGTATACCCTCCATTACCGCTGTATCCACATATTGGGTAATTAATTCCTTTAACCTCTGGGTAGGATCCTGATCAATTTGCTTATACTGGGTAGTATTATTAAGTTGTCTAAGGCCCTCACCTACATACTTGTCCGTGTCCATCACCACTGTGGACCCCCCCCCCCCCCCCTTTGTCTGCTCTCATGATGGTAATCTCTGCATTATTTGCTAAACTCTGGAGGCTACGACGTTGGCAAAAGGAAAGGTTCTGGAATTGATCAGCGCTGTCTTGATGTTCTATTTCAGCCAACTCAGCTAGAATAAGCTTTTGAAAAGCCATAATAGAAGAATCTGGAAGGCCAGGGGGTACCTTAAGATACGAACATAAGACAGCCATACCGGGTCAGACCAATGGTCTGTCTAGCCCAGTATCCTGTTTTTTCCAAACAGTGGCCAATCCAGGTCACACATACCTGGCAGAAACCCAGTTAGCAACATTCCATTCTACCAATCCTGGGGCAAGCAGTGGCTTCCCCCATGTCCATCTCTGTTATTGACTTTTCCTCCAAGAGCTTGTCCAAACCTTTTTTTTAAACCCAGATATGCTAACCACTTTTACTACATCCTCAGGCAAAGAGTTCCAGAGCTTAACTATTTGTTGAGTGAAAAAATATTTCCTCCTATTTGTTTTAAAAGTATTTCCATGTAACTTCCTCAAGTATCCCCTAGACTTTGTACTTTTGGAACGAGTAAAAAATCGATTTACTTCTCGTTCTACACCACTCAGGATTTTGTAGACCTCAATCATATCTCTCCTCATCCATCTCTTTTCCAAGCTGAAGAGCCATAACCTCTTTAGCCTTTCCTCATACAATAGGAGTTCCATTCCCTTTATCATTTTGGTCGCTCTTCTTTGACCCTTTTCTAATTCCGTTATATCTTTTTTGAGATATGGTGAGCAGAACTGAACACTGAACACAATCAAGGTGCGATCGCACCATGGAGCAATACAAAGATGATATAGTATTTTCGGTCTTATTCACCATCTCTTTCCCAATAATTCCTAGCATCCTGATTGCTTTTTTGACCTCTGTACACCAAGCAGATTTCAGCGTATTATCTACGACGACACCTAGATCTTTTTCTTGAATGCTGACTCCTAAAGTGGACCCCTAGAATCAGGTACACAATGATTTGGACTATTCTTTCCAATGTGCATCACTTTGCATTTGTCCACATTAAATTTCATCTGCCATTTGGATGCCCAGTCTTCCAATTTCATAAGGTCTTCTGCAATATTTCACAGTCCACAGGTGTTTTAACAACCTTTAATAGTTTTGTATCATCTGCAAATTTAATCACCTCACTTGTCATTCCAATTTCCATAGCATTTATAAATATGTTAAATAGTACCGGTCCCAATACAGATCCCTGTGGCACTCCACTGTTCACCCTCCTCCATGGAGAGAAATGACCATTTAACCCTACCCTCTGCTTTCTGTCCAATAACTAATTCCTAATCCACATCAGAACTGTGCCTCCTATCCCATGACTCTTTAATTTTCTTAGGAGTCTCTCAAAAGGAACTTTATCAAAAGATTTCTGAAAATCTAGATGCACTACATCAACCGGCTCACCTTTATCCACATGTTTATTCACGCCTTCAAAGAAATGAAGCAAATTGGTGAGGCAAGACTTTCCTTGGCTGAATCGATGCTGACTCTGTCCTAATAAACCATGTTTGTCTATGTGTTCTGTAATTTTATTCTTTATAATAGTTTCCACTATTTTGCCTGGCATCGATGTCAGGCTTTCCAGTCTGTAATTTCCCGGATCACCCCTAGAACCCTTTTTTAAAATTGGCATCACATTGGCCAACTTCCAATCTTCAGATACTACAGACGATTTTAATGACAGGTTAATATTACTAACAGCAGATCAGCAATTTCATGCTTGAGTTCTTTGTGTACCCTTGGATGTATGCCATCCAGTTCAGGTGATTTACTACTCTTTAATTTGTCAATTTGGTCCAGTACATCTTCCAGGTTCACCGAAATTACTTTGTTCCTCTACATCAACACTGTTGAAAACCATTTCCAGTACAGGCAAATATCTTACATCTTCTTCCGTAAAGACAGAAGCAAAGAATTCATTCAGTTTCTCCACTATGACCTTGTCCTCCCTGAGTGCCCCTTTTGCTCTTTCATGATCTAACGGTCCCACGGATTCCTTCGCAGGCTTTTTGCTTCTGATGTACCTGAAAAAGTTGTTACTGTGAGTTGTAGCCTCTGCGGCAAGTTTCTCTTCGTATTCTCTTTTAGCCTTCTTTATTAATGCTTTGCATCTGACTTGCCAGTGCTTACCTTGCTTCTTATTTTCTTCATTTGGATCCTTTTTCCATTCTTTGAAGGACAATCTTTTGGCTGTAATAGCTTCTTTTACTTCACCTTTTAACCATTCTGGCTGTCATTTTCTCTTCTTTCTATCTTTGCAAACATGTGGAATGCATCTAGACTGGCTTCCAAGATGGTATTTTTTTAATAACGTCCACTCCTGATGGTGTTGTATCCTTAGCAGCCAATCCTTTGGGGTTTTTTTTAACCATTTTCCTCATTTTTTTATAGTCGCCCTTTCGAAAATGAAATGCAGCTACAGTAGATTTCCTTTGCGGGTTCATCCCAGATAGTACCTCAAACTTGATCATGTTATGATCACTGTTTCCCAGGGAACCCAACACTGCCACCTTTCGCACTATGCCCTGCACACCACCAAGGACCAGATCCAAAATGGCTCCCCCTCTCATCAGTTCCTGGACCAGTTGCTCCAAGAAGCAGGCATTTATTACATCTAGAAACTTTATCTCCCTTGCACTCCCTGATGTATTATTTATCCAGTCAATATTGGGGTAATTGAAATCACCCATTATTATAGCGTTGCCCAATTTGCCAGCTTTCTTAATCTCTTTAAACATTTCTTCATCTGTGTGTTCGTTCTGTCCCAGCGGACGTTAGTATAGCCCTACAAGAGAATACTCCTTCCCTTCACACATTGGCATCCCTCTTGCTCAGGTGATACCTATGGACCAATCTCTGCAGCAGAATTCATGGTGGACAATACAAGGCCTTGTGATAGCTTCAAAGAAACTCGTATCAGTCACAAGTCTGATGGTAGCAAACTCCCTACTCCTGGAGACTTTTGTCTCTGTGAGGTAAGCTCCTCCGTGCTTCCCAGGAGCTAACCGGGGGGCTAGCTTGCAGTAAACAACGTGTCCTTGGATGAAGTCATCACAGCTAGGGCGAGCAGTAATATTCCATTGTAGAAAGCTTGTTTCTGATGTATTATGAGCACAGGGTTTAGAATCCATATTAGTTGGTAACAGATTGCTCAGGCTTAGCAGACCAGCAAAGGTGAGATAGCAGGAAACTACCCCTTCAGTTTTCTGACCCTCATTACTCAGAACAAGGAGTTCCTTCTACATACCATCCTCCAGTCTCTGGCTCTCACAGCCTGGATGTTGAGAGCATAAAATTCGCTTCCTTGGGTCTTTTCAGAGGGTGTCTCCCGAGTCTTGCTGGCTTCCAGGAAAGATTCCACTAAGAGGTGTTATTCTTTTAAATGGAAATGGTTTGTCTGGTGTGAGAGCAAGGCCTTAGATCTCTTTACTTGCCCTATACAGACACCGCTTAAATATCTTCTACACTTAGAGTCTGGTCTCAAGACTGACTCCATAAGGGTTCACCGTAGTGCAATTAGTGCTTATCGACAATGTGTAGAAGGTAAGCCCATCTGTGGACAGCCTCTATTCGTTCACTTCATGAGAGGCTTGCTTTTGTCAAAGCCTGTGTCAAACTTCCACCAGTGTCATGGGATTTCAACGTCATTCTCACCCAGCTGATGAGAGCTCCTTTTGAGCCACTGAATTGCTGCTATCTGAAGTACTTGACCTGGAAGGTCGTTTTCTTGGTGGCTGTTACTTCAGCTCATAGGGTCAGTGAGCTTCAGGCCTTAGTAGTGGATGTACCTTATACTAAGTTTCATCATAGCAGAGTTGTCTTCTGCACGCACCCTGAGTTTCTGCTGAAGGGGGTGTCGGAGTTCCATGTGAACCAGTTGATTGTCTTGTCAACATTCTTTCCCCAACCTCATGCCCATCCTAGCAAAAGCAGCTCGCACACCTTTGGATTGCAGGACAGCATTGGCCTACTACATGGAGCGGACACGGCCCCACAGATAGTCTGTACAGCTATGAAGAGGTGAGTGGTTATGACCTTGTTGCAGGCAATGAAGTGATCTGCTTCCTTAGCCTACTCAGGGTCTGACAGATTTTTGAGGCTTTTTGCATGGAGAGAGATTGGTAGCCCCCTTAAATCCTCGGTTATGCTTCTTTTTTTTTTAACATTTTATTTTTGAATTTTTATTAAGGAAAAGCATGACAATATATAGACTGTTCAACAACAACATATCATATAATCATGAATCTTCAAAATCCAATCCCACTCTTAACTCCCAACCCTCTCCTCCTCCCTATAGCCAAATCCAAAATCACCTCTCTGGAACAGGTATTCAAGCATCAGCATGGGTACCCCCACCCTCTCCTATTCAAGCAAGACCTGTCGTCCCTGAACTACTCAGGACCTCGACATGGGTACTGGCACTCCAGTAGTTTGCCAGTGGTGATAGATGTCCCACTTCTTATGGAAAGAGAGCTCTTGACCATGCTGATAGCAGTGAGTTTAATCGTCTGGTAAAACCATTTTTCAAAGGACCTTATCCATGGGAGATGCCAGTGGTCGTTTCCAAGCAGCCGCTAAAACAAGTGTACTAGGCTTCGCGTTTGGTTGCTATTCTCTAAACATATTACAACATATTACAGAAAATTGAACAGGAAAGTCTTTTATTATTACTCACCCACCAGCACAGCATCAGATATCAGTTGCAAGTTGTAGGAAAATAACAAACTTACAAAATCTAACATCAGTACCTCTGGTAGTAATCAAACTAATTATATAAAGAAGAGAAAAAAGGAGGAAGGAGAATTATTTCTCATACAAAGGTCACAGAACAGAGAGAGAGAAGAAATGAATGAAAGAAAGATTCTTAGATATAGATGAATTAGTTTCTATGAAGGGAGAGACTACCCCCTTCAGGAAAAAATAGGCCATGGGAGGGATCTGAAACTCTTTCCATTATGGGCTAGTTTTCAGCGTTTTGTCTGCAGCGTGGTTTATAGGCTGTGGTGAGCATCTACTTTATCCTGGACCAATCATATGTGCTGGAGACTTGTATTGGGTCTTTCATATGTGTTGGAGGCTTGCAATTGGTGTCCTTGCCACACCTCTTCTCAGTAAATTACATATGTAACAACTACGATCTGTGCCCTGAAAATGGCAGATACAAATCAAGGTCAGGTATACACATAAAGTAGCGCATTTAAGTTTATCTTGTTGCAGACTGGATGGACCGTGCAGGTCTTTTCTGCCATCTACTATGTTACTATGTTATACTAGGTAGCTGAGTAGCCCTACCAACGGAAGGTCCCATTCAGAGTTTGTGACTAGCCAGAAATTCCTTCATGAGGCTGATAGTAAAGTAAGATGGGGATGGGAAATAGGCAGCATACCTAAAGTAGAACATTATAGCTAAAAATTATAGACACTATTTTGCTAGCCGTAAAAAGGCTAGTATCAATTTTATGTTCCTCTTTCAGCCCAGCAGGCTTGAAATGGAGCAGATTGTACGCCACCTGAACTGAATAGGCCACTTGAAGAATCTGCAGTAGAATGTTACTAACCAAACAAGGCCTTAATCCCTTCATCTACGCTGACGATGTCACCATATTTATCCCCTTCAAATCCAAATTATCAGAAATATCTGATAAGTAACCTACTGGTATGACCACCCTAACCTTTTGGGCTAACGCTTTTAAGATGAAATTAAACAAGAGAAAACAGTGCGTAGTCCTTCATCTCAGTACTCTCCACTCCTCCCGACTACTCTCAGCACCGCCAGACGTAAAACTCTCCATATCCGACAACTTAAAAATCCTTGGAGTAACAATAGATAGCCATTTATCTTTCGATAACCACGCTAAGTCCATCACGAAAAAAATGTTCAATATGATGTGGATACTGAAACGAGTGAAATCATATCTTCCCTTGGTCACTTTCCAGAACCTGGTACAATCCAGTTATCACCCACGTAGACTATTGCAACAGTGTTTTCTTAAGATGTAAGACCCAAATCCTGAAGAAACTTCAGTACTGCCCAGAACACAGCAGACAGATTTATCTTTGGCAAATCAAGATTTGAAAGCGCATCACCTCTTCGAGAGAAGCTTCATTGGCTCCCCATCAGAGAAAGATAAACTTCAAAGTCCACACAATGATTCATAAGATCCCTAGCTACATGAATGATCTGATCGACCTCCCAATCAGAAACAGATCAATGTCCTCACATACTTACCTCAATTTACACCTTCCCAACTGCAAAGGAATTAAATACAAAACCTCCTATGCATCCAGTTTCTAATTTTTGGGCAGCCCAGCTTTGGAAACGCTCTACCAAGACTCCATCCGAACAATTAACGACTATCTACCCTTCAGAAAAACGTTGGACATATCTCTTCAAGCAAGCTACCCCTAACGACCCCAACTTAACCTTGTAGCCCACCCACACAACTCTTGCTCTGAAGATGATTACACCTTAAACCATGTCTCCCAAACTCCTTATACTCATCCCCTAGCTTCTCGTCTCCATCTTCCCTACACCTTACCCCTCCCTTATCTCTTTCCTTTGCCTATCATGCCTTGTTTACCTTTCCATGTTCATTCACATAATCTTAAAGCCTTACTATTACTATGTTTATACAGTTTGTAATATTCTCCTTACAATACTTTTAACCTATTACTATGTAAGCGCATTGAACTGCTGTGTGTGGGAAAGCGCGGGGTACAATGTAATAATAATAACAGAAGAAGTAAAATTGAGTAGTTTGTATTTTCGTATCATGCAGCAAAGTGTTGGTTACTTTTATTAGGTCTATGGCAACCGACAGATCGTCCTCGAGAAAGAGGAGACAGACAAGTGAAACACTTTGATGAACCAAGTTTGGTTCTGATTGGATCAAGCCCCTGGCTCTATTAAAGAAACACCACCTTTGTCAGGCCAGCCCAATTCCTGTATCCAGAGGAATCTCTTGTGACTGCGTGAGTGCAAGGGAGTGAACTCTGGATGTTGAAGACAGATGGATGAGTCAGGACTGAAGGACATTAGCAGAATTGTGTGTATTGGGTCCCAGATCTGGATTGAGATGTATTGGCAGATGTGTGTGGATATCGATTGGATGTGATGTTACATGACAAGAGTTGGAAGATCCAGTGATGAATTCATCACCTATTGATCTCTTTTATGATACTTTAGGGAGCACAACTCTGTTCAGTGCTTTGCTGACCCGGTGCTTGGAGCGAAAGGTGATGGCACTGTGTAGGTATACGCCTCGCAGGAACATACCTCCCCGTTTTGTGGCACTGGTCCCCAGGAGGAGGAGATGGACAGTCAGCATGTGCAGGTAACTCCTCCAGGTAAATAGAGACTTCATGTTCCAATCTGTTAAATCGCAGAATGTGTGTTGGCCTCTTCTCTTTGTGCTCTTTGCTAGTAAATGCTTAGATGGCAGTTCACCATTAATCTTCCTTCCTCACCTCTTGTTCTATTTGAGATGCTCTGTATGCCATTTCAGTTTCTGCGCTGAATCTGTTCTCCAACATAAATCATCTCAACTCCTCTCCCACTGACTTCTCTCCATAATCCCTTCTTTTCAGGCTTCCATCTCATATTTCTGCCTTTTGTGATGACATCCGCAAGCTGGATGTATCGGAAAAGATGAGAGCTGGGAGAGAGCAGGTGGAGAAGATGAAGGAAATAGTTCAGAAGTTGCGCTTCAGTACAGGTAGCACTTGGTTGGATGTGTACTGCCATTGGGAAGGGGGACAAGGGGTAGATGACACAGAGAGAGAACATCTGCCATTCGGCTGAGACAAAGCATGGTGCCCAGGAGAAGGCCAGGAATCTTTGTGGTGAAAGGTGGAGAGAGATTGTCCTGCAGATCATGGAACCTGTTTTGCAGCCTGGGGTCATCTGGTAACTTTTGAGGAGTTACTAAAACAGATTGATGTAAGCAAAAAAAAAAAAAAAGGCAAAAGCTTGTAGTTCGGCTCCATGTTAAGCACTGCACACTTCTTTTTTTCCAATTTTATTTATATTTTGCAAACATATGGAACAGCAACATCAGCATTTACAATATCCACTAAAGTGTTCATTAACCAAGCATATAACATGCCATGTTCCTTCAGTATGTAGCCAGTTCAAAACCAGAACATGTACCACAAAATTCAACTCCCCCCTTCCCATCACAGAATAGAGCAACACATAGAAAGGGGCACAATCTGTCTTAAGTTGTCAAGACAAAGTGTCTTTTGCTTGAGCTTTCAAAGCCGCTTCCAACCAGGTGTTATAGCTATCCCAAATTGGGTGAAAAGATTATCTCTTGAGCGCCATCAATTTAGACATCAAATAGATATAATTCACTTTTTGGCAGTAAGGCAGTTTGTCCTGAGGGGTTAGGTTTTCCAAGAGGAAGTCCAAAATCAGGCAGCCTCTACGAAGAGGTAGAGTAAAGGGGCACAATATTAAGCAAGCAACTAGCTATGGATTTAGGAAGTGACATGCCAAAGATGTCTGACACCAACTTCATGACCTGATCCCAAAGAACGTGAGCTGTGGGACATGCCCACCAATATGTATAAAGGTCTCTGGTGCACCACAGCCCTGTCAACACAAATCACTTCCATGGCCATACATAGATTTAAGGTGGGTAGGGGTATAATACCATTGGTATAACATTTTATAACCCTTCTCACCATATTGATGCTATGGAAACATTCAGTAAGGAGTTTAGGTGTTTCTCCCAGTCTTTTGTCTCAAAAACAGAGCCCAGTGTAATCTTCCACCTGCTCTATAATGAGTTGGCGAGGGACTCTGGAGCAATCAATTGTTAAAGAATTTTACCAATGATACAAACACCACGAGACCAATTCAGGCTTAAAAGCAGTTTATTCTTGCAAGGAGACAAATCCAGCATACCCTCATGAAGTGTCTGCCCTCCCCATACCTTCCCGTTTCTTATATACCTTTTTAAACTCTCATCTACGTGCAGCTGTACATGAAGCATATCTTTTAAGCTTGGATGAACATGTTACAGTTTTAGACCATTAGGAGGTTTTTACAAGCTAGCCAGAAAGCATATCTAAGAATGTTCAGTTCTTCTTGTAACACACAAGGTCAGAAGCCATTTCTTTTCTATCTACACTTGTTTAGTATATGTTAAAATGATTAACTCAATAATTTCCCTACAATAAGGCTCGATAGAATCTAGTGATACTCCCTCTGTCACTGCCCCCTGTACTGCTCATTCAGGAAAGAGTCCTCCAACAGCAGCTGTTTCCAAGCTTTACAACAAATAAAATCTACACCTGTCTGTAGAAAAAGAAATCCTATTGTGTGAGGCCAAACTCATCCTTAACTCATCATAAGGTACTAACCAGGCCACTCCCTGCCCATCCAATATAAACCCTGTCTTTCTGTCCTGGTAGGAAACCCTCCGCATAAGAGAGAGATGTAGCAGAGGTTTGATACTATGCTTATTGCTGGATTGTAGCTCTACAGCATGGGGGTGAGATGAGGATATAGGGGAATAAATGAGAAATTCTTGTTGGCGGCCATTTTAGTGTCTTCATGTTTCTGAACTATATTGAATGGTCAGATATTTTCTGTCTTGAACATTTGTATTGGTTATGTTTGTGTCGTCAATAAAAATTGATGAATAAGTAAAGAGAGAGATACAGCAGAAAAGTAGGTCCTACCCTTTAAAAGCTTAAGTTGAACTTTATGCCATAGGGTTAGAGTCAGGCTAATGATAGGATTCGCTGATCTTTTCAAGTGCCTTATTGTATCCAGTTTAAGCCAGGGGATCACCCTTGAGGGTCTCAGAAAGCAAATTCTGTTCCATCTTAACCCAACTTTTGTTGTGAGTATCCCTTATCTAACTAGTAAGATACATAAGTTGTGCTGCTTGGTAATAAAATTTAAAATTGGGCACTGCCATATCTCCCTGCTAGCGAAGTTGATAAAAGCATTTTCCTTTGCACCCTTGGTGGCTTCCGCCATATATAGCAAAACACTCTCTTATAAAGTTGTCTAAAGAAAGTGTCCAAAAGAGGAATTGGGAGGGCAGTAAATAGGAACAATATTTTAGAGAGAACCACCACTTAATGCCTGTATGTGCCCCACCCAAGAGATGTTCTAATGCTGCCATCTATTCAGCTCCTCTCAGAGGGATTTTAATAGCAATGGGTAATTTGCCTGATATAGCTTATCCAGATGTGGTTAATTTATCCCTAAATACTGAATATGATTGGAAGCCCATCTAAAGAGGAAAGTCTTTTTAATTTCTAATTGGTCTGATGCTGACACACGAGATATTTAACAGCTCGGATTTGGTTGGATTGATAAGAGACCATTCGATCCAATTTGACTCTGGGACCTTCATTCCAAATTCCTTAGCAGCAAAAAGTGCTGACGGCTGATGCATCTCATCTGGGTTGGGGAGCTCATGTGGATGGGCTTCACACTTGAAGGTGCTTGGTCCGCCCATGAAACAGAGCTCCAGATCAATCTTCTGGAGCTTCTGGCTATTTGAAACGCTCTAAAGGCTTTCAGAGATATCTCGCCAAATTGTGCTGATTCAAATGGACAACCAGGTTGCAGTGTATTATATTACACCAACAAGCAGGGGGGCACTGGATCCATGCCCTCTGTGTCAGGAGGTCGTTTGGATGTGGCTTTGGGCTCCAGCATGGCATGCTCCTTTGTGCCACTTATCTGGCGAGCAAAACAGCCTGACTGACAGACTGAGCAGGGTCATGCAGCTGCAGCAGTGGTCTCTCTACATGGACATTGTCCATCAGATCTTCCAAGCATGAGGCACCCTCTCCGTGGATCTCTTTGCCACTCGCAGCAATCACAAGGTCCTTCAGTTCTGTTCCAGACTCCTGCCACACGACAGACTAGCGTTTGTTGCCTTCCTTCTTCATTGGGGGACAGGACTTCAGTATGCGTATTCTCCCATACCGCTTGTGGGGAAGACTTTGCTGAAAACAAGGAAGACTGCGGTAACATGATTCTGATCGCTCCTTACTGGATCGACAGATCTGGTTACCTCTTCTTCTGGAGTTATCCTCTGAAGAACCGTGGAGATTGGAGTGTTTTCCAACCCTCATTACGCAGAATGGGGGATCTGTTCTTCATCCCAACCTCCATTCTCTGGCCTTCAAGGCCTGGATGTTGAGAGCCTAGAATTTGTTTCCTTGGGTCTTCCAGAAGGTGTCCTGGGTCTTGTTGGCTTCCAGGAAAGATTCCACTGAGAGGTGTTATTCTTTTAAATGGAGGTTTGATTTCTGGTGTGAGGGCAAGGCCTTAGGTCCCCTTTCTTTCTCTTCACAGACCCTGCTTGAATACCTTGTACACCTTTCTGAGTCTGGTTGAAAGACCAATGCCGTAAGGGTTCATCTTAGTGCAATTGGTACTTATCAACATATAGAGAGTAAGCCCGTCACTGGACATCCTCTAGTTGTTCTCTTCATGAGAGGTTGCTTTTATCAAAACCCCCTGTCAAACCTCCAGCAATGTCATGGGACCTCAACTTCGTCCTCATCCAGCGCCTTGCACACCTTGGACTGCAAGTGAGCATTGGCCTATTAGATGGAGCAGACAATCCCACCCAAATTTTTGTTTCTTTTAATCCCAACAGGATGGGGGGGGGGGGGTCACCATTGGGGAAATGCACAATCTCTAGTTAACTGGTAGATTGCATTTCTTTGACTTATGCTTTGGCTGGACTGACCCTAGAGGGTCATGTCAAGGCTCACAGTACTAGAGCCGTGGCTGCATCGGTAGCCACTTGGCACTCCGCTTCCGTTGAAGACATTTGTAAGGCTGCAACATGGTCTCAAGCCACACATTCACATCTCACTACTGCCTTGAACAGGATACCTGACATGACAGTCAGTTTGGTCAGGCAGTCCTACAGAATCTGTTTGGGGTCTGTAATCCAACTTCACCCCCTAGGCTCATTTTCTTCTGTTCCAGGCTGCACCCACTTTGTATATAGTTTCAGGTTGATCTGTGTTCTGTCCTCACTGTTGTGAGGCCCAATTGACCCAGTGGTTGTTATTTTTGTGAGCTTGGTTGCTAGGGATTCCCCATGAGTAAAATACATAGGCCTGCTTGTCGTTGGAGAAAGTGAAGATGCCTGTAGCAGGTATTCTCTGAGGACTGCAGACCTTATATTCTCACAACCTTCCCACCTCCCCTTGGAGTTGTCTCCTATTTTTGTTTTTATATGTTGTAGTATTGTACTATGGAAACCGCGCTCTTGCGGCAGGCAGGAAGGCACTTGTGCCTGCGTATTGGAGCATGTCTCACGCTCCACAAAGCTCTTACTAGCTTATTATAAGCTCCGGGCAACACAGGGTTGCATTACCCCTGTTGGGATTTATCTAGGAATCTTCACGATATTGACCCTTCATCTCTATCCTCCCATGTTTCAAACCTCCTCTCTACTGTGGCACCATCCACGTCTGTCAATGAGGCTGTTTCTTCTTACAACAATACTCTATCCTCTGCCTTAGACACTCTTGCACCTTTGATGACCCGCCTTGTAAGGCGTACAAAACCCCAACCTTGGCTGACTTCTAATATCCGCTACCTACGTTCCTGTACCCGCTCCGCCGAACGCCTCTGGCGGAAATCTCGGGCCCTTGCTGACTTCTTACACTTTAAGTTCATGCTGACCTCCTTCCAATCTGCTCTTTTACGTGCCAAACAGGATTATTATATCCAACTGACCAACTCTCTTGGCTCTAATCCTCGACTTCTCTTCACCACATTGAACTCTCTCCTCAAGGTGCCCCCTCCCCCAACTCCCCCTTCATTATCTCCTCAGACCCTTGCTGAATTCTTTCACAACAAGGTTCAAAAGATAAACCTTGCTTTCTCTACCTCACCACCTCTCCCTCCACTAGTCCGTTCCCCTCTCTCTCCTTCCCCTCATTCCCTTTCCTCCTTTCCTGAAGTTACTATTGAGGAAACTACACTTCTCCTTTCTTCCTCAATGTACCACCTGTTCCTCTGATCCCATTCCCACCCACCTTCTTAATGCCATCTCTCCTGCTCTTATTCCTTTTATCTGTCACATTCTCAACCTCTCACTTTCCACTGCGACTGTCCCTGCTGCCTTTAAACATGCTGTGGTCACACCTCTCCTTAAGAAGCCTTCACTCGACCCTACTTGTCCCTCTAATTACCGACCCATCTCCCTCCTTCCTTTTCTCTCCAAATTACTTGAGCGTGCTGTTCACCGCCGCTGCCTTGATTTTCTTTCCTCACATGCTATTCTTGACCCACTACAATCTGGTTTTCGCCCTCTCCACTCAACCGAAACTGCGCTTACTAAAGTCTCCAATGACCTATTACTGGCTAAATCCAGAGGTCAATATTCCATCCTCATTCTTCTTGATCTTTCCGCTGCTTTTGACACTGTCGATCACAGCATACTTCTCAATACCCTGTCCTCACTTGGATTCCAGGGCTCTGTCCTTTCCTGGTTCTCTTCCTACCTCTCCCTCCGCACCTTTAGTGTTCACTCTGGTGGATCCTCTTCTACTTCTATCCCTCTGCCTGTCGGCGTACCTCAGGGTTCTGTTCTTGGTCCCCTCCTCTTTTCTATCTACACTTCTTCCCTTGGTTCATTAATCTCATCCCATGGCTTTTCCTACCATCTCTTTGCTGATGACTCCCAAATCTACCTTTCTACCCCTGATATCTCACCTTGCATCCAAACCAAAGTTTCAGCGTGCTTGTCTGACATTGCTGTCTGGATGTCTCAACGCCACCTGAAATTAAATATGGCCAAAACCGAGCTTTTCATTTTCCCCCCCCAAACCCACCTCCCCGCTCCCCCCGTTTTCTATTTCTGTCGATGGCTCTCTCATTCTCCCTGTCTCCTCAGCTCGAAACCTTGGGGTCATCTTTGACTCTTCTCTCTCCTCTGCTCATATCCAGCAGATTGCCAAGACCTGTCGTTTCTTTCTTTACAACATCCGTAAAATCCGCCCCTTTCTTTCCGAGCACTCTACCAAAACCCTCATCCACACCCTTGTCACCTCTCGTTTAGACTACTGCAATCTGCTTCTTGCTGGCCTCCCACTTAGTCACCTCTCCCCTCTCCAGTCGGTTTAAAACTCTGCTGCCCGTCTCATCTTCCGCCAGGGTCACTTTACTCATACTACCCCTCTCCTCAAGACCCTTCACTGGCTCCCTATCCGTTTTCGCATCCTGTTCAAACTTCTTCTACTAACCTATAAATGTACTCACTCTGCTGCTCCCCAGTATCTCTCCACACTCTTCCATCCCTACACCCCTTCCCGTGCACTCCGCTCCATGGATAAATCCTTCTTATCTGTTCCCTTCTCCACTACTGCCAACTCCAGACTTCGCGCCTTTTGTCTCGCTGCACCCTACGCCTGGAATAAACTTCCTGAGCCCCTACGTCTTGCCCCATCCTTGGCCACCTTTAAATCTAGACTGAAAGCCCACCTCTTTAACATTGCTTTTGACTCGTAACCACTTGTAACCACTTGCCTCCACCTACCCTCCTCTCTTCCCATTCACATTAATTGATTTGATTTGCTTACTTTATTTATTTTTTGTCTATTAGATTGTAAGCTCTTTGAGCAGGGACTGTCTTTCTTCTATGTTTGTGAAGCGCTGCGTATGCTTTGTAGCGCTATAGAAATGCTAAATAGTAGTAGTAGTAGTAGTAATATGTGAGAATATAAGGCCTGCTGTTCTTGGAGAATACCTGCTTACAGGTAAGTATCTTCGCTCACTGAACACGAGTAAAATCTTTTTCCATTTGATAAAGGAGACGCCAAGGGTCTGCCAAGTCCAATGCCTGTGTGAAATGTCTCAAGCCCCCCTCACCATCCTCCTTGAGCCAGTGGATTGTCCATTGGATTTGTCAACTGGGGGATCCATGACTAGGTTAAAAATCTCCTGTCACCAAAAGTGGTACGGCCAGAGCAATGCACAACCAAAGTATCGTAAAATTCTGAGTCATATAGATTTGGACCATACACTTGCAAAATTAATTCCCAACCCCTTAAAGTTAGTTTTAACATAAGATAATGACCATTCACATCTTTGTCAACAGAGTGGCACTACATTGCAGGGATTTTCTGATTAACACCTCCAGTGCATGGATGTTCTGATTAACATCTCCCTCCTCCCTGCCGTTGTCCTGAAGAGGCATAATATATATCCCCCACCTAAGCACGCTGTAGTTTTTATGTTCTATGTCAGTGAGCTTGGTTTCCTGCAGGTATACCATGTGTACTTGATGATGGCGGAGGACAGCTAAAATCTTTGCTCTTAACTGGAGATGTTATGCCTGCAACTTTCAATATGACTGTTATGGGACATATGAGCATAGGAAAATGCACATAAGCATGAATTGCAGTATATCCCAGAAAGTATGCAGTGCCCAGGTGCCAAGTCTCTGCCTGAGCACTACCACAAATCTCCTAACTACATATGCCTGTCCAGTTCTGCATTGCACCAAATACAGTAGTGTAAAGGCAAAAATCCATCCAGAACGTAAGCTACTCCCTAAAAGATAATATATCGCCCCTACCCTTCTCAACACAACAGATGTAAATATAGTGCACCATCTCTCTGGTCATAGAGATGTAAAGGATTATGAATTTGACATACTGCCTTTCTATGGGTACAACCAAAGCAGTTTACATATATTATATGCGGTTACTTTCTCTGTCCCATGTGGGCTCATAATCTGTTTTGTACCTGGGACAATGGAGAGTTAGGCGACTTGCCCAGGGTCACAAGGAGCAGTAGTAAGAATTGAACCCAGTTCCCCAGGTTCTAAGCTCACTGCACTAACCATTAAGCTACTCTTCTACTCCAGGTAGTGACTATGGAATCATGCTTACATACTCCTACACCACCCATCTGCAATTTGTAGTTAACCAAGACTGGAAACACATCTGACACTGCAGAAAAGTAATATGAGCAAGGATAAAACGAGTGCATAAATCTAGCAACAATGCTAGAACAAATTACATCCAACCAATAACCCACTCTGTTAGTTT
This sequence comes from Microcaecilia unicolor, assembly GCF_901765095.1. Classification (NCBI taxonomy): domain Eukaryota; kingdom Metazoa; phylum Chordata; class Amphibia; order Gymnophiona; family Siphonopidae; genus Microcaecilia; species Microcaecilia unicolor. The sequence goes on along the minus strand of NW_021963163.1, from coordinate 144,793 downwards.
CATTAACCTACTTTCGGTGAAATTTCAAATGGCTTAGAATGACTGTATGGAAGTAGAAAAACTCAGGTAACGGAAGAGGCCAACGCCTCATAGTGTTTGACAAAATCTTGCACTTATCTTGCAAATCATGGATATTCCAGTGCCCCTTGTGGTAAATTTTCAAATTGGCTAGATACAGAAATATAAAGCACACTTTTCTGTCAACCAGCTTGGTGCAGATAGGATGTAATTTATGTTGCTTTCTTATTGGAAGAGCAGTTTCCAGCACTCAGAACAGGGAGAAAGCGGCCTCTGTAAACTAGATACTGGTGGGTGGCATCATTAACTGTATTATTATTTGAGTGTGTGCTGCTTCCTGAGTTCTTCACCTGCTCCAAGTCCTCTGTCTGCTCCTTTGTACATTTGGGAGAGCAGTTTCCAGCACTCAGAACAAGGAGAAAGCGGCCTATCTAAACCAGACACTGGGAACCACCAGATCATGGTCTTGGATCTGCTGGACCGCACCCCTCAACTTATATGAAACTGGGAGCTCCGAGTATCGGCACTACCGGACCGCAATCCAACACTCTCACAGATGTTAGGGAATTGCTGGATCGGGTCCACGGGCCTACCAGACACGGCCTCCAGCTCATACTGAGCTGAGTACCCCAGGGAGCACAGTGGGACTCCACATAAGAAGAACTCCTCAGCGAACACGGGACGTGCGACCACCGAGGCCACTTTTCCACACATTCCCTTTACTGGATTGAGGGAGAGCAGCGGGACGAGCTCAGAGTGAACAGCAGCAGAAGCCGTTAACAAGGAGGACCAGCTGACCTCATTCTTGCAGCACCACAGAACAAACAGCAACCAACCCCTCCAGGCCACCGACAAGGAAAGCCAGCTCTCTGTACCCCAGCATCAACGATCAAGCATCTGCAGGACATACAAAAAACAAAGGAGTTAACTGGAAATACATAAGTACTGCCATACTGGGAAAGACCAAAGGTCCAACAAGCCCAGCATTCTGTTTCCAACAGTGGCCAATCCAGGTCACAAATACCTGGCAAGACCCTCAAAAAGTACAAAACATTTTATACTGCTTATTCCAGAAATAGTGGATTTTTCCCAAGTCCATTTAATAATGGTCTATGGACTTTTGCTTTAGGAAGCTGTCCAAACCTTTTTTTAAACTCCGCTAAGCTAACCGCCTTCACCACGTTCTCTGGCAACGAATTCCAGAGTTTAATTACACGTTGAGTGAAGAAAACATTTTCTCCGATTCGTTTTAAATTTACTACATTGTAGCTTCATCGCATGCCCCCTAGTCCTAGTATTTTTGGAAAGCGTAAACAGACGCTTCAAATCTACCCATTCAACTCCACTCATTATTTTATAGACCTCTATCATATCTCCCCACAGCCACCTTTTCTCCAAGCTGAAGAGCCCTAGCCGCTTTAGCCTTTACTCATAGTGAAGTCGTCCCATTATCATTTTCGTCGCCCTTCTCTGCACCTTTTCTAATTCCACTATATCTTTTTTGAGATGTTGCAACCAGAATTGAACACACTATTCGAGGTGCAGTCACACCATGGAGCGATACAAAGACATTATAATAGCCTCATTTTTGTTTTTCATTCCTTTCCTAATTATACCTAACATGCTATTTGCTTTCTTAGCTGCAGCAGCTCACTGAGCAGGTTTCAGCATATCATCAACGATGATACCTAGATCCCTTTCATGGTCTGTGACTCCTAACATGGAACCTTGCATGACGTAGCTATAATTCGGGTTATTATTATTTATTATTATTATTATTTGTAGCATTTGTATCCCACATTTTCCCACCAATTTGCAGGCTCAATGTGGCTTACATTTGCCGTAATGGCTGTTGCCATTTCCGGGTAGCAGAATTACAAATGGTATTGCATTAAGGTGCAAACGTTCCTCTTTCCCACATGCATCACTATGCACTTGTGCACATTAAGCGTCATCTGCCATGTAGATGCCCAGTGTCGTAAGATCCTCTTGTAATTTTTCACAATCCTCCCACGATTTAACGACTTTGAATAACTTTGTGTCATCAGCAAATTTAATTACCTCACTAGTTACTCCCATCTCTAGGTCATTTATAAATATATTAAAAAGCAGCGGTCCTAGCACAGACCCCTGGGGAACCCCACTAACTACCCTTCTCCATTGAGAATACTGACCATTTAACCCTACTCTCTGTTTACTGTCTTTTAACCTTTTAATCCACAATAGAATACTACCTCCTATCCCATGGCTCTCCAATTTCCTCTGGAGTCTTTCATGAGGTACTTTGTCAAACGCCTTCTGAAAATCCAGATACACAATATCAACCAGCTCACTTTTATCCGCATGTTTGTTCACCCCTTCAAAGAAATGTAGTAGATTGGTGAGGCAAGATTTCCCTTCACTAAATCCATGTTGACTTTGTCTCATTAATCCATGCTTTTGAATATGCTCTGTAATTTTATTCTTTATAATAGTCTCTACCATTTTGCCCGGCACCAAAGTCCAACTCACCGGTCTATAATTTCCCGGCTCTCCTCTGGAACTTTTTTAAAAAATCAGCATTACATTGGCCACCCTCCAATCTTCAGGTACCATGCTCGATTTTAAGGATAAATTACATATTACTAACAATAGCTCCGCAAGCTCATTTTTCAGTTCTATCAGTACTCTGGGATGAATACCATCCGGTCCAGGAGATTTGCTACTCTTCAGTTTGTAGAACTGCCCCATTACATCCTCCAGGTTTACAGAGAATTCATTAAGTTTCTCCGACTCGTCAGCTTCGAATACCGTTTCTGGCACCGGTATCTCACCCAAATCTTCCTTACTGAAGACCGAAGCAAAGAATTCATTTAATCTCTCCGCTACGGCTTTGTCTTCCCTGATTACCCCTTTTACTCCTTGGTCATCTAGCAGTCCATCCGATTCTTTTGCCGGCTTCCTGCTTTTAACATACATAAAAAATTTTTACTGTGTGTGTTTGCCTCCAACGCAGTCTTTTTTTCGAAGTCCCTCTTAGCCTTCCTTATCAGCGCTTTGCGGTTCACTTGACATTCCTTATGGTGTTTCTTATTATTTTCAGTCGGTTCCTTCTTCCATTTTCTGAAGGATTTTCTTTTAGCTCTCATAGCTTCCTTCACCTCACTTTTTAACCACGCCGGCTGTCGTTTGGTCTTCCGTTCTCCTTTTTAAATATGCGGAATATATTTGGCCTGGGCTTCCAGGATGGTGTTTTTGAACAGCATCCATGCCTAATGTAAATTATTTTTTAAATATTTTTTTCTTTATTTATGCTTTACAAGTTACACAAATTTCACTTGCAAAATTGAAACACAGAGAGGAAAAAGTATCAAATGAATATCAATACAACAAAATTTTTACATCTCTTGATTAGAACCATAAATCTAAGGGAGAAACATAGGGAGCGTATTCCAAAAAGGTTAAGGAGAACCTATCACAAATAACTAATTATCAGAAACTGGCCTGACCGTTTAATTCTCTCATTTTATATTTTCCAACTTCTCTCACTTCTTGGGTCCACTGGGTATACTTTTTGAATCTAAGAAAGCTTTAAGTTGTTCCGGCTCCCAAAAAATATATTTATTGTCCAGATATCTTATTATACATTTACAGGGAAATGTTAATAGAAACTTCGCTCCTATCAAATTTGTTTCTTCTCGAAGAGCCAGAAATGTCCTCCTTCTGTCCTGAGTAGATTTTATGACATCTGGATAGATCCAAATTCTGTGTCCACAAAAAGTTTTTGTACAGTTTTTAAAGTACAACTTTAATACAGAATTTAAGTCCTGCTCAAATACAAAGGAAGCCATTAATGTTCGTCTCAGAGTAACTTCATTTAGCGAATCTTCTAGCAAGGCAGAGATATCATTTAAAGTCTGATCATCTTGTTGAGTTTGTATCATATGCCCGGGGGTCCCCTGTTCTTCTCGATTTCGCTTAGGTAAAGGCAAGTAGTACATTTTATTCAAAGGGGGAACTGCTGCCTCAGGAAAACGTAATATCTCCATTAGATATTTTTTAAAGAGCTCCATCGGGTTAAGAGCAGGAACCATCGGGAAATTTAAAATTCTAAGATTTAAACGGCGATTGTAATTTTCAATTTGCTCCAACCTTCTACGAATCAATGTCACATCTGATATGATAGCATTGGTAGAGGAATTTAAAGTCTTTACCTCAAGTTGTATTTGTGCCACTTGCTGCGTTGTTTCCTTTTTTATTTCGTCTATTGAAGCCGTCAGAATATCTACCTTGTTAACCAGTTGGGTCATATCTTGAGCAGTAGAAGTAGTCACAGTAGTTAAACGTTGCAAAGCTCCCCAAATGGACTCCAAAGTGATCACCACGGGAGCAATCTTTGCTTCCATTTTCTTCTCCTCCACGTTTGGATTAGAGGCCCTGCCAGCGGAAGCTAAAACAGCATCGACATCCGAATCTGTTATGCTTCCCGCCTCGCCTCCTGAGTACGCGGGACGTGGTGGAGGGTTGGGAGTCAGAGGAGACAAAGATGTTTCGTTCCCCAAGAGGGCCGAGTCTCCTTTTTCGGACCCTTCAGCGGGGATCTCCGCTCCGGTAAGAGAACGGGGTGTTGCATATCGGTCCAGCATCTGCTGGACTGGGGAAGAGGCTCTGTCCGATGGCAGTCGAACTTTCACCAGCCCCTTTCTTTTAGTATGTGGCATTAGGAAAACGATAAAGAAACACCAGCAGCTAAAATTGGACCGTTAGCAAACACTCATGGCCGCCATTTTGACACGCCCCCGCCTGATGTAAATTTTGACCCTTGCAGCCGCTCCTCTGTTTTTGTTTTTTTTTTTGTTTTTCCACCGTTCTCATTTTATCATAGTCTCCTTTTTTTTAAAGTTAAATGGTAACGTGTTTGATTTCCTATGTATACTTCAAAGCTAATATCAAATCCGATCATATTATGATCACTGTTATCAAGTGGCCCCAGCACCATTACCTCCCGCACCAGATTATTCGCTCCACTAAGGACTAGGTCTAGAATTTTTCCTTCTCTCGTCGGCTCCTGTACCAGCTGCTCCATAAAGCTGTCTTTGATTTCATCAAGGAATTTTACCTCCCTAGCGTGTCCCGATGTTACATTTACTACTACTACTACTTGACATTTCTAAAGCGCTACTAGGGTTACGCAGCGCTGTACAATTTAACATAGAAGGACAGTCCCTGCTCAAAGGAGCTTACAATCTAAAGGGCAAATGTACAGTCAGTCAAATAGGGGCAGTCTAGATTTCCTGAAAGGTATAAAGGTTAGGTGCCGAAAGCAACATAAAAGAGGAACAACAACATGTCTCAAGTCAGTTGACAGAACACTCTTTAATAGTATACAGCATAACAAAGCAAAACTATATACAATTTATTCAAAGTGCTGTGATACTGGTAGTCTAATTAAGCACTTACTGCCAGATTCTATATAGCACACAAGGAGATCCGTGCTGAAATCCCGGCGTATTCTATAACAACGCACATAACTTAATTGGCTTAACAAGTTAATCAACATTGATAACAGCGCTTAACAAGCAATGAGCACTAACTGGCAATAATTAGAATTTACATGTACTGCTCACTAAGTGTATTCTGTAACGAACTGCACCTAAATTCTAATGCGCACAGTTCAAAGGGGGCATGACCATAGGCGCGTAGTTACCCAGTCAATATTGGGGTAATTGAAGTCACCTATTATTATTGTGTTGCCCAGTTTGTTTGCATCCCTAATTTCCTTTAACATTTCTGCATCCGTCTGTTCATCCTGGCCAGGCGGACGGTAGTACACTCTTATCACTATCCTTTTCCTCTTTACATATGGAATTTCAATCCACAGTGATTCCAAGACGTGTTTTGTTTCCTGAAGAATTTTCATTCTATTTGATTCAAGGCTCTCGTTAATATACAATGCTACCCCTCCACCAATTCGATCCACCCTATCACTACGATATAATTTGTACCCCAGTATGACAGTGTCCCACTGGTTATCCTCTTTCCAAGAGGTCTCAGAGATGCCTATTATATCTAATTTTTCATATAGTGCAATATATTCTAACTCTCCCATCTTATGTCTTAGGATCCTGGCATTCGCATATAGACATTTCAAACTATGTTTGTTGTTCCTATTGACAGTATTAATTTGCAATCTTTTGTCTGATTTTTTTATTTAAGGACACCTGATCTGTGGTCTCTTTTGCAACCTCACTATCAGGATACCCTATCTTCCCTGGTTTGGTGATATCTTTGAAAGATACATTATCTTGAACCATGCACTTTTGAGCGACTGTCGGCCTTCCCCCCTGTTTCTAGTTTAAAAGCTGCTCTATCTCCTTTTAAACTAGAAATAATATAGAAACCACTGTGTGTATACGACAACCAGAAGCCATCACCCCAAATTCGGCACTACCAACAACACAGAAGACAGCAGACAAACAAGGTAGGCAGAACACTGCAGCCAGAGAAACAGATCGAATCTTTAACCTAAACAGTGCTACAAGCAAAAAGGCAAACGAAAAGGCAAGCTAAAAGTGCTGCAAGCAAACAAGGCAGGCAAGACACTGCAGCCAGAGAAACAGATCTAATCTTTAAACTTAAACAGTACTGCAAACAAAAAGGAGCTGGAGATTATCCTACCTCTCCCCAACTTCAGTGTCACAGACCGAAACCGGCCATAAATCAGAATTCATTAAAAAAAAAAATTTGAACCATACAAAACTAATCCTAGGGTTACACATCCTGGCCCTAGTACACACAATAGATGCCCTATCCCAAGAAGAACAGAATATCATCCCTATAATACACTCCCAACATAGGACAAACAGATTAAACTACCATCATCAGATCGAAACCAGACCTTACCATGGAAAATCATCATCACACAAACAGAAAACAGGAGAAAAGAACCCATACACACCCAACACATCGATCACACATCAACTAATAAATATTCCATTAATACCCACCTTAGATGAAACCCTTAAACAGATCCAAATAGGATACATAAACGCTAGATCAGTAATAAAACGGAAACCTTAACAGACTGGATTACTCAGGACAACCTAGACCTAATATTCATCAGTGAAACTTGGATTCATAACCAAGATGACCCCATAATCCTTGACATCTGCCTTCCAGGATATAAAATCAACCATTGGACTAGAACAGGAGGAGGCATAGCCCTAATCTACAAAGAGGAATTCATTTCAGAACCCATTGCGGAATCCATTAATACACAACTTGAAATCACCGCAATCAGGTTACAAAACAAATCCCTCCCAGCTCACCTGACTTGCATCATATTATATCAACCACCAGGAAATTGGAAAGATGCCCAACCAACTCTCATGGACTTTATATCAAACACATGCCTCGCAAATCCTAACGTAATAATAGGAGATATAAACCTTCACCTTGAGGACACAACCTCAAATGACACACTAGAATGCAAAGAGTTCTTACAAATGTGGGACTTCCACTGGCCACAATTCAACCCCACACACACATAAAAGGCCACGCACTGGATCTATTAACATACAAACTATCCAATGACCGAACCTTTTCGGTAATGGAACAGCAATGGAAAAGCGTACCTTGGTTTGACCACTTTAAATTAACTATGACCTTATGCTGGAAGAAGAAAGGTCTTCCCCAAACGCATCAATGGGCCTTATATGAAACAAGAGGTAAAATAGACCCCAAAACATTTTGGCAAGAAATATACGATAACAACTGGGCACCAAAAATCGATTCAACTGACTTCTCCACTGTTTGGGACGAATGATACAACAAAATCCTCAACAAAATAGCGCCCATACATACAAAATCAGCACAAAAACGCAGTAAAATGCTCTGGTTTAACGAAGAACTCAAAATTCTAAAAACGCAAACTAGAAAATTAGAACGAAATTGGAAAAAAAACCCAAAAACGAACAATCACTAAAGGCCTGGAAAGAAAGTCAAACAAAATACAAATATAAAATAAGACAATCTAAGAGAAACTTCTACAGAGAACAAATAGGCACAGATTATAAAGACACAAAGACATTATACAAACTAATAAACAATTTACTTAACACCAGAACGGTAAGTACACCAAATGCAAACCTCCCACATGCAGACAATCTTGCCAAATACTTTGAAGAAAAAATTACCAATCTGCGCAAGAATCTGCATCAGGGAAATATTAATCCAGAAACATTCATAAACGAACTAGATCTGAACCCAAGGGAATACCCGTCAGACTGTATTTGGAATAACTTCACTCATCTAAGCACCAAATAAGCACTCACGCACTCAGAAAATTCTCCTCCACCCACTGCCAACTAGACACCTGCCCCAACTATATAGTGAACCCCCCCACAATCAATACGCCACAGAACTCACAGACCACCTTAATTATCTATTCAAAAAAGGCCTGTTCCCACAGGACAGAGGAAATATCCTACTATCTCCCATCCCAAAAGACACACACACACAAAAAAAGCAGAAGACACCTCAAATTATAGACCGATAGCATCCATACCCCTAACAACCAAATAGGCATAGTCACCAAACAACTAACAGAATACCTCAATCTGCACAAATCTCAATCTGGCTTCAGACCTCAGCACAGTACAGAAACAATACTAACCACACTCCTGACCAGATTCAAGCAAGAAATAGCAAAGGGTAAAAACACCCTCCTACTCCAATTTGACCTATCATGTACATTCGATATGGTCGACCACCACATACTACTGAGAATCCTCAACAAGATAGGAATTACAGGAAAAGTACTCTCCTGGATCAAGGGATTTCTGACATCCATAGGCGCCCCGTATAAGAGGCTTAGCCCAGCTCTGACCTTCCCCGCGGCCCTGCCGAGACTCCTGACAAAATCTTCTGTTCCTGCTGCCGCCGCTTCTATTGAGCAGCGCAGCGGCAGCCAGGAACGACATCTATGCAGCTGATCCGCTGCCACCGCTTCTCTCGGAGCCAGCATAAGAAGAAAAAGAAGCGCGGGACCGCAGCAGCGTTCAGACATGCGCTGTCGGCTCTGCCGGTCTCTGCCCCGTGACGTCAATTTCCCGTTCCGGGGGCAGAGGACCGGCAGAGCCAACAGCGCATGTCTGAACGCTGCTGCGGCCCCGCGCTTCTTTTTCTTCTTCTGTCAGTTAAAGAGGCCCGGGCCGGAGGGAAAGAAGGGAACGTGGCCACTGGCTGGAAAAGGTAGGCGGAGAGAGAAGAAAAGCAGGGGAGAGCCAGGGGACATGGCCAGCGCAGTGGATAGCCAGAGAGCAATAGGGAGAGAAAGAGGGGACATGGAAAAAAGCAGGGGAGAGCCAGGGACATGGAAAAAAAAGCAGGGGAGAGCCAGAAAGAGATGGGGAGAGGAAGAGGGGCCATAGAAAAGAGCAGATGAGAGCCAGGGACATGGAAAAAAAGCAGGGGAGAGCCAGAAAGAGATGGGGAGAGAAAGAGGGGCCATAGAAAAGAGCAGAGGAGAGCCAGGGACATGGAAAAAAAGCAGGGGAGAGCCAGAACGAGATGGGGAGAGAAAGAGGGGCCATAGAAAAGAGCAGAGGAGAGCCAGGGACATGGAAAAAAAGCAGGGGAGAGCCAGAAAGAGATGGAGAGAGAAAGAGGGGACATGGGCAGGAGAGAGAGAGAGAGAGAGAGAAGCTGCTGGGGAGAAACTGGGGGAGACCCTAGCTGTCAGACTGAAAAATGCTGCCTGGATGAAAGGAGGGAGAAAGAGGAAAAATGCTGGAAGGAGGGAAGAAACTGGTAGGGAGGGAAAGAGGAAAGACACTGGAAGGATGGGGTAAGAGAGGACATGCTGAATGGAAGAGAGATAACTGTCTAGAAGGAAGGGGAGATAGAGGAAGACAATGGACAGAAGGATTGGGAGAGGATAATGGGTGGAAGGATGGAGAGAGAAAGAAAGAGGGATGACACTGGATGGAATGGTAGGAGAGAAAGAGGGAAGGTGCTGGACATGGATGGAGGGGAGGGAAGTATATGCACATGGATGGAGGAGAGTGAGGAGAAATGCTGGATATGGATGGAGGGAAAACTGTTGAATTAAAGAGCTGGATCGGGATACTGAAGGATAGGGACAGGGCTACAGATGGTAGACAGGAGGCATAAGGACACAGGAGGATGGTGGACATGGTGAGAGAAAAAAATATCAAATGGAAAGAAGACACTGCATAAAATAGAAGACACTGGGACCAAAGCAAATAGAAAAACCAAATGATCAGACAACAAAGGTAGAAAAAAGTATTTTATTCAGAATTTATTAATTGGAATATGTCAGCTTTTGGAAATGTGCATCTGTGATATTTTGCATGTAAGTTTCAATTTTTCTAGTATTGCTGCATGCTGACTCTGACTTCTTGAGGTAACTTTCCAGTTCAGTATTTTGCCTTCATATCTGTTGTCATGTGTTTTTCATGCGTGATCAAGGTGCAGTATCCTGCTAGCGTGTAGCATTTCCAGCCCTTTTTGTCTTGTTTTTTTGATGAGGTAAAAATAAGTTTTAAAAGTATTTGCCTTAAATCTAATTGCAGAATTCAGGTGCTGGGAGTCTGTACTTGGTTGTCATATGCTCAGATTTGTTTAAATCATATGCAAATTAGTCCGGTGTTTTTCACTAAACATTCCCATGAGTGTCTGTATTTTAATCTGCATTCAAATAGAGCTCTCTGATTGGATGATCAGCTTCTGTTAAGAAATCTGCCCGGGAAGTGAACAGAGTGAGAGCTGTCCTTTGCCAAGAGAGACATCCAGCTGTGACTTCCTGTGTTTGTTGACTGAAGTTATAAAAGAGTGCCTGATTGTGGTAAATGAGAAAATATAAGTGAAAAGAGATTGGTGGCGATTGAAGTTTCTCTAGTGAGAAAAGGATCTGAATATTTCAGGATTACTTGAAGTTTATGAAGAATAGAAAAGGGTGAATTTCAGTTTAAGAGTGTTTAAATCCTATAAGCTATATAAAGGCTAGGTAGATTTAAGTGACTGTAAGCAAGGAAACCTTAATATTTGATCTGAAATAAATATTTTATCTGAGATAATTGATCAGAGATAAATGTTTGATCTGAATTATATCCTTTGGTGCAAAGGAGATTAGAATGCAATAGAGTATTTCTTTCTGTTTACCAGTACAGTCAAATAATTCCATTCCACTTAAATAATTTTTTGTTATATATATGAGGGAGTAGTATCTGGATTTATTGTAAATCAAATTGATTCCATTCACAGGAATTCATATTCACCTTCATGCATTCATCCGATATTATCTTTTAAGGATGAAGTTTTATTTTATGTTCACTCTGTCTCTTGTGAGCTGAGCACAGTTAGTTTCCCTCGGCTGGCACAACTACATATTAGAGGTATTTTGATACTGTGTGAAGTTTTACCACAGACGGGTGACATATATAAAACATTCTCCTTGGATAGGATGTGATATGTGAAAATACATTTTGCTTTAATGAAATTGCTAAACTTTAGAGTCAGAGACTTATCAATGAGGGATACATACAATACAGTGCTATTTTTTCCTGAGGTCCAGCTTACTTGCCTGCTCCCTTCTGTTCCTGCTCTGCTGGACGGGGGGGGGGGGGGGGGGGGGGGGCGCCAACCGATAGTCTGCAGGGGGGCACCAGAGACCCTAGGCACGGCCCTGAAGGTGCCCCACTATAGCCCAGATGTGTTATCTGTCTCTGGCAAAAAAAAGATATGGCACCAAATATTTGTTTGCCACCTCAACTAGATATCAGAAATACTGTAGACCTCTGACTCTAATATAATTTAGGAACAGCAGCAATGATGATTAGCATCGCTGGCATTGAAATCTTACTGAGATTGGCTGCTTTGCTTTTTCTTCAAACTTAAATATCATTTGTTTTTGAATTGTAAAGTAAGGATCTTTCCTGACATAACAAAGATACTCGGAAATGTAGAAAGGAGTTTCTTCTGTGTCCGGGGGCTCTTCAATTGGGGGCTCTTTTCTTTCTTAAATTCCTTGCAAGTGTATTCTGAAGTACAAATCTCTTAAATATGTTTTCTTTCAGCCAGAACAGTTGGCAACTGGTTTGGCTGTTAATAGACTCTACGTCTAGCATGTAGTATTACTATTGAGCAGGATGTCCATTGTAAAATATGTTTGCATTTTAAATATTTGGGGCTAAAATGCTCGTCGGTCTCCCTTTTTTTTTTTTGCTTTGTTTTCTTCTTGGAAAATGTTCTTGTTGGTTCAGTCTGGTTATTGTGGACTTGGTTGGTTATGACTGTGTATTTTTTTTTTCTATTCTTTAGTTGTAACTGTTCTTTTATATATGGATATCACATCATATTCTGTACAAGTGGTTATGCTTGGTGATCTGTTGTTCAATTTGCAAAATAAAAAAAAAGAAGTCTTGAGTCGTGTATGTGTGTGGCCTTTAGTACTCGTTAAGAGTTACATGCTATAAAAAAAAGGGTGGGGAGGAATTACATGTGCATCATTTCAAAACTCACCCTAGCTCCTCTAGCACTTTATGTAGAGCAAAACAGAAGCAATTGCTAATGCCCCACAATCCTAACCTGAAGCACCCCTTTCCTTGGGTGGCAGCTTCTGAGGGGGTCAAAAAGAATAGCCGCAGTCAAAGCAAAAGAACAGGTACCGACAGCCACAAACTCAAAGGATCATCAACATATACTTTATACCCACAGGAAGGGTGGGTAATTTTCAAATGGCTCATTTCCCCAGGTGATAGCTTTTGGAAATTGTGCATACATATGTATAGACACACTTAAAAGTGCAGGAATAACCTAGTGGTTGGAGCAGCAGTAGGCTAAGAACTAAGAAAGCCAGGGTTTATATCCTACTGAAATTCTTTGTGACCTTAGGAAGTCACTTCACCCCCCCCCCCCCCCCCCCCCCCGGCATTTCCCTTTATCCTGAGGGCTTAGAATCCAGCTTGCCAAGAGCAAGTGGAGTCCTGCTCGCGCTCTTTCATGCTTCTCTCCCCTCCCCCACCCCACATTGTGCTGCTGCCTGCTGCTCAGCGCTACTCATTATGTAAATTTATTGCAATTGGCAAAAGCTCCCTTTCCTCACATTCTTCTACTGTATTTCTATTCCTTAACTCTCTTCCCTCTCCCCTACCTCATGCAGAAGCTTCACCTTTACAGCACAAGACCTTCTCCAACCCCGCTCACCTCTTCCCTTCCTATGACTAGAGCTACCCAAGGAGGTTGGGGAAAGAACAGGAGGCGGCATGATGTCACAAGGCTGAAGCTGGTTTCCCAGCAACCGCCATATTAGTACACTCAAAACAAAGCAAGGAGGTTATCAGCTGTTGTATCAATGCTGGCGGCGTTCATTGTTGTTAGGGTTACCATATGGCTCCAGAAAAAGGAGGACACATTGATCCAGTCCAGGTTTTGCTTACATTGAAAGCAATGGAAGTAAAACCCAGACTGGCTCAATCTGTCCTCCTTTTTCTGTAGCCATATGGAAACCCTAATTGTTGTTTATCTCAGTTATGTTTAAAAACATGCTGGCTTGTCTAGCATTCAGATATAAACAGAGGAACTATCACAATGGAATAACCTTTCATTAGTTAGAGTAGTAATTTGTCCCAAATCGTAATCATTGTTTCATTTGGAGGGGCTGGTTATAGGGACCCCTAGCAGGTGAAAATTTTTCACATAGTAAAGGGCCACCAAAATGGACATGTTATGAGAATCAGGTGCTCAATGTTCAGAGTTTTTATTTTTTAAGTACAACGGGTTGGGTTTTTTTTTTTTTTTACCTTGGGTTGAAAACTGGGAGCATTAAAATTTTTTTTTTCCTGTGTGTAATCAAGAGAGAGAGATGGTATGTGGGAACATGCTCCATTTTGTGGAATGCAGTGGTATATTATAAACATACACTTGATTTTGTTTTATTACTACTATTTTTAAGGTCTTCTTTTACAAAGCTGTGGTAGCAATTCCTGTGCGGCAAGTGAGAAGAAGCCCATAGTAATTGAATGGGCTTCCTCTCATTTGCAGCATCGGGAATCGGTAGCGCGGCTTTGTAAAAGAAGTCCTAACAGGTATAGAATAATGAGGAAAGAGCTATCTCCATGCAGAAGTTCTGTCCAGCGTCAGTCTAAATGTGCCAGTGTTTTCCAGTTCTGTTGTATATATATATTCAAGTCTGTTTGGATGTAAATGGCATGACTGTTGCATTTTTTTAAATCTGTTTCCCGGCTGTGTGTTAGTATATAGATGAGTCCTGGGAATAATACATAGTAACATAGTAGATGACGGCAGATAAAGACCTGCATGGTCCATCCAGTCTGCCCATGACAAACTCATATGTGTATACCTTACCTTGAATTTGTACCTGTCCTTTTCAGGGCACAGACCATATAAGTCTGCCCAGCAGTATTTCCCGCCTCCCATCACCGGCTCTGGTACAGACCGTATAAGTCTGCCCTCCCCTATCCTCGCCTCCCAACCACCACCCCCTCTTCCCCCCGATGGTTAAGGGAAAGCAGTAGTAGAAGAGTTGGAGCTGAATGATATTTATATTTTGCAAATGGTGATGCATAAATGTTTTGAGTGATGATAGTGGCAGCAAACTGTGTTCATTGATTATGCGGAAAAGTAAAGGTGGCCGTATTTTTCCCTCAACGGATGTTATTGAAACTTGTGTTGTGTGAATTTTTTTTATAGATTGTATGTCTCAAATCCAGCTATTCCAGCCCTTTTTAGGTTTCTTGTTTTGAAATAGTTCAGTCAGTTCTGTTTGAGAAGCTTCTTACACAGTCTTCTCCATTTTTGTCAGGTCACATGTATGAATGTGATCCAGTAGGAAATCGTGTGCTTTTGTTAATGCTGTGGCAGGAAAATATTTGCAAGTGTGGCTTTATTATGCAGGCCAACAATACACTGCCAAAATACAAAATAGCTAGCAGTATACTATTGCTGCCAAGTTAATACAAAGTTAACTATTTTCAGTGGAAAATAAATTTGTCGGCTGCCTGTTATGTGAAAATTCCATCACTGTTTTATTATTGCTACCAAGTATTACATATTTTGGGCATGTGCTTAAAACTTTGATGGTCTTCATTTATTCAGGCCTTGTATGCACATGGTATTGCTTTTTAAACCCAATGGTGAAACCTAAGAGTAGTTGAATAATTAGGTATAAACTGTGTTTTTGTCTTTACTTGTTTTGGACTGCTTTGGATCCTGCTGATCTGTACATCAGTGTAGATTTTTTTGGACGATGGAAATGAGGAAATATAAATTTTAGATGCACTTTGTGGAAGTTGTTTACTTTGCAGTGTGTGAATGGATGCCTGTGTGCATGTGATAATGTTTGAATAACTGTCTATACTTATGACTATGATTTCTAAACATGTAGCATCATTAAAGGACAGACTTTCAAATGCCCAGTTGGGTATATATGCTAATCTCAACTTTGTTAAATGTTTCAGACGTATCCATCGACTTGCTCCCATAATACTGAATTCTATTATTCTGTCTCATTGTATTTTCAAATGTAAGCCACACTGAACCTGAGTTTGCAAGGGATAATGTGGGATATAAATAGACAAATAATAAAATCCTCTATCGTCCACATTTTAAGGCACTGCCTACCCTACTGGAACAGCTTTAAACTTTTTACAGATGGACCACGCATAGGTAGTCCGTTATTTCTAATATGCGTTTGCTGTTGTTTTGTGTGACTTTGTGGCAGCAAGCTCTACCTACTGTCTTCAGTGTATATTTTTGATACTGTTTCACAATAGTTTCCATATCATCAAGCTGATCAATCCATAGACTGGTGGGTTGTGTCCATCTACCAGCAGGTGGAGATAGAGAGCAAACTTTTGCCTCCCTATATGTGGTCATGTGCTGCCGGAAACTCCTCAGTATGTTCTCTATCTCAGCAGGTGGTGGTCACACACAGCAGCAGCTCTGGCTAGGCCTCCAAGCCTAATTTTTAGGTTTTGTTGAGTGCCTGGGGTTGAGGGCTCTTTTGAGCAAGTGCAAACCTGGTGGTGCCAGGTCCCTCCTTTTCTCCCCCCTCCCGCTGGATCCGTTTAAAAAAAAAAAAAAAAAAAAAAAATTTTGAACGTTCTTAAAGGCGTTTATTTCGACGTTTATTTAAACGTTCATTGCAGCTACTCACTGGGACACCAGGTCGTTACAGCTCGGAGCGGAAAGCAGGTAATTTTTACCTTTTTATAGCGGGCAGGGGGTTCCCCGATTTATCTCCACGTGGCATATGGCGTCGGAGGGCGAGGGCGTAAAGAGTCGCTCCCCGGATCGCTTGGGCGCTTCTAGAGGGGATGCGGGGGGCTTAAAGTCTGATTCACCCTTGTTGGGTGACAGTTTGGTGACCGATGAGTGTCCCGGTCCTTCCTCCGGTGTGGCGGTTTTTTCCCGCCATAAACGCCCATCCCCCGCTCCTCGCCTCCGCCATCTTGGCCGGCCACGCGGCTCGGACGGCTTCTTCTTGGGCCGCCCTTGAGGTAGGAGACATTAATGCCATGAACGCCCTTAATTTGGGCGACGGCACAAAGGCGGCTAAATTTAAGCGCCGTTTTTCCCGCGCGGCTCCTTCGCGGAGTGTCGCGCCGGACGCCATCTTGGATGCGCAGCATGTCTCTCCCCCGCTCTTGCGAGCGCCGGTTGAGGGTGCGTCTAGGGCTGTTGCCCAGGCTGCGGAAGTGCACAGTCTGGGGGGTTTCTCCCCCGAGTTTATTTTGCTGCTGCATCAGGCCTTCTTTATGCAGAACGCTGCCCCTGCTCCCTCGTCAGGTAAAGAGGTTGAAGCCCCCGGAGGTAAACGCCCTCGGGTTGATTCCCAGGCCTTGGAGGACTTTGTCTCCTCCGATGTAGATGAGGGCAGCGTATCTGAGTTCTCCCAACGGTCCTTTGCGGATTCCTTGGAGGAGATGGATCCCCGCTGGAGCGGATGACCCCTCTGCAGCGCGACTTTTTTGCTCAGAGGATTTGCCCAACCTGTTTGTGCAGGCCATGGGCATTTTGAAGATTTCCTCTCCGGAGGACGTCTCTC
The DNA here is from genome assembly GCF_901765095.1 of Microcaecilia unicolor. NCBI lineage: Eukaryota > Metazoa > Chordata > Amphibia > Gymnophiona > Siphonopidae > Microcaecilia > Microcaecilia unicolor. Next base: position 127,707 of record NW_021963163.1, on the reverse strand, counting down.
CCTCAGCCCCTGTTGGCTCTGCCATTATGCTTGGGACGAAACGCCCGCCTAGAACCTTCCACGTGCATGATGCCATGCACACCTTAATTTCGGCTCAATGGGATGTCCCGGAAGCGAGCCTCAAAGTGGCTAGGGCTATGTCCCGCCTCTATCCTTTGCCTGAAAGTGAGCGTGAGGCCTATCTGTGGCCTGCCGTGGATTCTTTAATCACTGCGGTGACCGAAGTGAGGCTTACCGGCCTGTAGTTTCCAGCTTCTTCCCTATCACCACTTTTGTGAAGAGGGACCACCTCCGCCATTCTCCAATCCCTCGGAACTGTTGGAATGTATTGTATTTTACATGCATTGCCTGTCACCTATTATTTCTCTGTGATTACTCTGTGACCTCTGATGTGAATTACTTAGAGAGGTCACAGCTATGCAACTTCCTGTGGGGGTTAGACACAGCACATGGAGCTCATGATCTCTCCTAACCTGAGAGGATCTATGGTGGTGTGAGCATCCATTACCATCTAAGCACATGGAAAGAGCTGATAATCCAAATGTATAGTATTATGTATATATAAGCCTGTCTGATTATAATCTAACTACAAACTGTGAGTAAACAGATGTTTTGTTACTTCAACTTTAAAGTGACTCAGCAGTGAATTATTCAGGGGTGAATGAGAGAGAGATGAAGAAAGAAATTAACATTTCTAAAGCTGAAGCTGTGTGTACTAAAATCTGCTAATTATTTACTACAAATAATCCAACAAAAGGGTTATGGGCCCAGCCCAGGAATTGAAAAAGGAAGAAGAGAAATATTACCAGGCAGTGAAAAAGCCAAATTTTTCTCTTAAGTTTTAAAAGAAAGATTCAGTCTGTCTCTCTCTCCCCCCACACACCAAACAGCAGACAGAAGGCTAAGAAAATGGCTGAGGGAGGAAATTCACCATTTTTCTACTCTCTCAAGGTGCCTAAATTAACTGAATTTAATTATCAGCAGTGGGAACTAAGATTCATATGTCTCGTTCGAGCAAAAGGATTAAATATATGCTTAGACCAAGACAGAACAGCTGAAAATATGGCTGAATGGGACAATGCAAACTATTATGTGAAGTGCATGTTTTTGGAAGCTCTCTCAGAGAAACAAGCCATATTAGTGGAGGGAAAAGATACACCAAAGGACATTTTATATAAACTGAGAACTATGTATGCAACTACATATGCAAAGCAGCAACCAATTTGGTTAGCAGAGTTAAATGAAACCAAATTAAGGGATAAAAGTAATGTAATGATCACATTATGCATCTTATGTCTTCATTTCAAAAATTAGAACTTTCTGGAATTCCCATGTGTGATGCATTGAAAAGAGCATTTCTTTTTACCTCACTATCAAAGAAGTTTGATGTTTTTAGGTCTGTAAATGAAGCCATTGAAGGGCAATCTTTTGAACAGGCAACATCAAAACTAAGGCAGGAATGCATAATAAATGATTCTGAGGAGATGTGTTCTCAAAGCAAGTCAGAGAGAAATGAAACAAATTTCTTGGCAAAGAACAGAGGAAGGCGGAGCTATGGGAAAACTCCACCCAAGGGCAAGCTGATTTGCTATTCATGTGGAAAGGAGGGACATGTATCTAAATGGTGTAAGGAAACACAAAACACTCCTTCTAGCTCACCTAAGCCAATGGAACAAAAGAATTTTCCTAGCAGAAAATGTATGAAGGACAATAATAAACAAAAGGGCTTTCTAATGGCAGAAAAATCTTTGACTATGGTAAATAATAATTCAAATGAAAGTACTTGGATTTTGGATTCGGGGAGCACATGCCATTTAACCAATTGTAAGGATTTCTTTCAGGAAATGTGTCCAGAAGAAGGTATTCTTAATACTGCAAACGCAGGGACTGCTAAGATCCAAGCAAAAGGTATTGGATTCTTAAAATGCAAAGTGTCTAATGAAGTTAAAGAAATTCCTGTAAGTGATGTCTTGTATATTCCCCAAGCAGTTTGCAATATGCTTAGTGTATCTACATTAGATAAGAAGGGATTTGCGATTCATTTTGAAAACAGTAAGTGCACAATCTCTAAAAATGATGAAGTGTATGCTGAAGCTTTTATGCATAATGATGTTTATAAACTGAGCATTTCAGGTGAAGCCTCACATATGGCGCAAGTAAGGAAGAATGATGGTAAATGTAGTCTGGAAATCTGGCACCGCCGCCTGGGACATCGTGATTTTAAGGTGATCCAGGATCTTTACAGTAAGCAACTAGCCACTGGCATTCAGATAAGTGCAGATGCTGGTAAAATGGAGAAATGCATAGACTGTGTTACTCAAAAAGGTGTGAGACCCTCATTTCCTGCATACACAGGAAATAGGAGTAATAAAGTACTGGACTTAATACACAGTGACTTATGTGGACCGTTTAATATCCCATCATTGGGAAATAACAGATTTGTGCTAATATTCTTGGATGATTTCTCTAGATACTGTGTGGCCTATTTGCTGAAAGAAAAAAGTCAAGTCACAGACATGCTGAAGAAATACGTAGCCATGGTGAGCAATAAATTTGAAAGAAAACCAAAGGTTCTTCAGACCGACAATGGTGGTGAGTTCACTTCACAAAGCATGCGCACATTTCTAGAACAAGAAGGCATTCAGCATATCACAACAGTAGCTTATACACCAGAGCAAAATTCTGTTGCAGAGAGAAAATTTAGGTCACTTGTGGAAATGACCAGGTGTATGCTGTCAGATAGCAATCTCCCTAAAAGACTATGGGGGGAAGCCATTCTCACAGCAGTGTACCTACAAAACAGAATGCCAACTAAAGGCGCTGAGCGCACACCACATGAGACATGGCATGGTAGGAAGCCAAACCTGTCACACATAAGAACATTTGGAAGTACAGCATATGCTCATGTACCAAAGCAAAGAAGGCATAAGCTGGATTCCACAACAGAAAGGGGCATTTTAGTTGGCTATGCTCCAGGACACAAAGGATATAGAATTTTGAATCTGAAAACTGGCATTGTTGGCATAAGACATGTTACATATTTTGATGAAAACAAAAGGGTTGATAAAGGCTGGATTATCCCAGATGAGCCTTATCATCCAGAATATGAAACTAGAACCATAATAGACATGCCAGTGTATATAAATGCCATACCAAGGCAGATGTCTGAAAGCAACTCATCTGTATCTAACGAGGAACAGGCAGAGGAAGCAGACAAAGAAAGGATCATTGCAGGAGACAGTACAGTTGGAGAAGGGGAATCAATTGGAGAAGGACTCTCAGATTTTGAGGATGCGGAAAGGTCAGACCAACCTGTTGTCAGACGCTCATCCAGGGAAAACAAAGGTGTTCCACCCCCAAGACTGTCTTACCTAACAAAGTCAGCAGAAGCTCAAGAGCCCTTAACATGGGATGAGATTGAGAAAATGCCAGCAGAAGAAGCTGCTGAATGGCGTAAAGCTGCACAAGAAGAAATTGATGCATTGGATAAAAATAATACTTGGATTCTTACAAAATTACCTCCTGGCAAGAAAGCTATAGGATGCAAATGGGTATTCAAGTTAAAAAGGAATGCACAAGGAAAAGTGGAAAGGTATAAAGCCAGATTAGTCGCAAAGGGATATCTTCAAAAATATGGAGAAGATTTTGATGAAGTGTTTGCACCTGTAGTGAAACACACGACAATTAGAACACTTCTGAGCATTGCAGTCTCAAAAGGCATGCAAGTCAACCACATTGATGTGAAAACAGCGTTTCTTCATGGAGATATAACTGAAGACTTGTACATGGAACAGCCAACAGGTTTCATAAATACAAAACAAAGACAGCTAGTGTGTAAATTAAACAAAGGTCTTTATGGATTAAAGCAAAGTGCAAAATGTTGGAATGACAAATTGCATGAAATATTGACAAATTTAGGATTTAAGCAAGGTGAAGCAGATAAATGCTTGTACACTAGGTGCAGAAATGGACAATATGCATACATTTTAGCTTTTGTTGATGATCTGCTCATTGCAAGCAAAAGTGAGCAAGAGTACAAGGACATTGTAAAATATTTAAACCTGAATGTTGAGATAAAAGAACTTGGTAATGTGTCATACTATCTTGGTATAGAAATTGAGAAACAAAATGATGGTTCTTATCTTCTAAGCCAGAAGCAGAAAATAAATGAGCTTATTGAAAGTTTAGGTATGCAAGATGCCCAAGTTGTAAGCACTCCCATGATCACTGATTTTCTGAAGGATGAAACAGTAAGAGAACCTTTACCAGATAACATCCAATATAGATCAGCCATAGGTAAGCTTTTATATCTGACTACCACATACAGGGCTGATATAGCAAATGCAGTAGGAATTTTGAGCAGAAGGGTCAGCTCACCTACCAAATCAGATTGGACTGCAGTTAAAAGGATGGTAAGGTATTTAAAAGGTACCATTGATTGTAAATTAAAGATTTCAGCCAATAGTAATCCAAAACTAATATGTTACTGTGATTCAGATTGGGCAGGGGATCATTCTGATTATAAATCCACAAGTGGATATGTGTTTATGTATGGAAATGTACAAATTTCATGGGCCAGTCATAAACAAAGTATTGTGAGTCTGTCTTCTACAGAAGCTGAATATGTGGCCGTATCGGAAGCGTGCAGAGAACTGATGTGGATTGAAAAACTTTTGCTGGATTTTGGAATAGCTGAACAGAGACCAATCCAGATAATGGAAGATAATCAGAGCTGCATCCGACTGTCACAGAATGACAAGGTTCAGTCACGCACCAAGCACATCGCAACGAAATACCACAACGTGCGAGAGTTGGCGAAAGAAGGGGTCATCAGTCTACACTATTGTCACACCAGTGAGATGACAGCTGACATCATGACCAAACCGTTACCCAGAGAACATTTTGTGAATCTGCGTATAAAGCTTGGACTTTGTATGAATAAATAATTGCATGACAGTTATGCATGAGAAGGGGTTTGTTGGAATGTATTGTATTTTACATGCATTGCCTGTCACCTATTATTTCTCTGTGATTACTCTGTGACCTCTGATGTGAATTACTTAGAGAGGTCACAGCTATGCAACTTCCTGTGGGGGTTAGACACAGCACATGGAGCTCATGATCTCTCCTAACCTGAGAGGATCTATGGTGGTGTGAGCATCCATTACCATCTAAGCACATGGAAAGAGCTGATAATCCAAATGTATAGTATTATGTATATATAAGCCTGTCTGATTATAATCTAACTACAAACTGTGAGTAAACAGATGTTTTGTTACTTCAACTTTAAAGTGACTCAGCAGTGAATTATTCAGGGGTGAATGAGAGAGAGATGAAGAAAGAAATTAACATTTCTAAAGCTGAAGCTGTGTGTACTAAAATCTGCTAATTATTTACTACAAATAATCCAACAGGAACCTCTCCCGTCTCCAAGGATTTATTAAACAAATTTTTAAGAGGACCCGCCAGAACCTCTCTGAGTTCCCTAAGTATTCCGGGGTGGATCCCGTCCGGCCCCATGGCTTTGTCCACCTTTAGCTTTCCAAGTTGTTCATACACACTCTCTTCCGTGAACGGTGCTCTATCCACTTCATTTTCAGGTGTACTTTTGCCAGTCCCTCTCGGTCCTTCCCCAGGATTTTCTTCAGTAAAAACAGAACAAAAGTATCTATTTAGCAAATTGGCTTTTTCTTCATCATTTTCTACATAGCGTTTTGCTGTATCTTTTAGTCTCACAATCCCCTTTTTAGTCTTTCTCCTTTCACTAATATACCTGAAGAAGTTTTTGTCTCCCCTCCGTACATTTCTAGCCATTTGTTCTTCCGCTTGCGCCTTCGCCAGATGTACCTCTCTCTTGGCTTCTTTTAGTTTCATCCGGTATTCCTCCCCGTGTTCCTCTACTTGAGATTTTTTGTATTTCTGGAACGCTAACGCTTTAGCCTTTATTTTCTCAGCCACTTGCTTTGAAAACCATATCGGTTTCCTTTTTCTCTTGCTTTTATTTACCCTCCTTACATAAAGGTCTGTGGCCCTGTTTATTACTTCTTTCAGCTTGGACCACTGTCCTTCCACGTGTTGTGCGTTCTCGCAGCCCATCAGCTTCTTCCTCAGGTATTCCCCCATTTTGTTAAAGTCAGTTCGCTTGAAGTCCAGGACACATATGGATCATACCTCCATTTGGCATGCCATGTAGTCGATATATGTTTTAGTAAGATCTTCCAGAAATGCACTATTATTATTATTATTATTATTATTATTAGCATTTGTATAGCTATTCTTGCACATTGCCAAAACATGTGTCCCAAGAGTACCCCTTGTGCTCCGCATTTTGGGCACGCCCCGTCCGAGGATGCTCCCATGTGAAAGGCCCTTCTTGGTGAGATATATGACCTCATAATAAACTTATATTGCAGTTCCCAGTGTGCTATCGTTTTGCAAGAGTCCCGTAGCGACAAAACATGTAACATAGTAACATAGTAGATGATGGCAGAAAAAAACCTGCACGGTCCACACAGTCTGCCCAACAAGATAAACTCACGTGTCATTTTTTTGTGTATACCTTACCTTGATTTGTACCTGTCTTTTTCAGGGCACAGACTGTATAAGTCTGCCCAGCACTATCCCCACCTCCCAACCACCTGCCCCGCCTCCCACCACTGGCTCTGGCACACACCGTATAAGTCTGCCCAGCACTATCCCCACCTCCCACCGCTGGCTAAGCTTCTGGGGATCCCTTCCTTCTGAGGAGGATTCCTTTATGTTTATCCCACGCATGTTTGAATTCCGTTACTGTTTTCCTCTCCACCACCTCCCGTGGGAGGGCATTCCAAGTATCCACCACTCTCTCCATGAAAAAATACTTCCTGACATTTTTCTTAAGTCTGCCCCTCTTCAATCTCATTTCATGTCCTCTCGTTCTACCGCCTTAATTATTTGGCTTGAAATTTCAATTCCCAAGTCTCCAGTATCACATCTCTAATATGTCTATGATGCATCCTTTTTTTTTTAATATTTTCAGTGATACACAATACAATGTGACCATGCAATTCACATTTAGTTCCATAAACAGAAAAACATTTCATTCAACATATAAGGAAACAATGAGAACATTTTTTCTGTCCACACAAAAGAAGAAATTGGTTCCAAGATAGGAAAAATTTAACAAGAATATTAAATTAATACACAGTTGCTACCTCTATGTTCAGACTCCAGCCTGTTGTGTAGGAGGGCATATAACATTTACTTCATTTCTAGCATCTAGGAAATCTTTAAGCTGTTTAGGGTCCACAAATTGATACTGTTTACCTTCAAACATCACATTGCAAATACAAGGAAAACGTAATACAAAGTTTGCTTTAATGGCCTCGACTCTGGGTCGCAGTTCCAAAAAGGCCCTGCGTCTCATTTGCGTTGGCCTAGATAAATCAGGAAAAATCCTAACCTTGGAACCCAGGGAAAGCCTTAGTACTGCATTCCGGTCTGGTTCCAGCACAAATGTGACCAGCATAGTCGTCCTGTGGGTAATTACTTCCAGAGTGCTTTCCAGGAAGGAAGTAAGATTCATTTCTGCATCCGTCCCTCGTATAGGGGGTTCTCCTACTGTCCCCCTAGTATTCCAGATGTAATAGGCCCGAGTTATAGGAGACAATGAGTCTTTATCCATTCCTAGAATATCAATCATATATTTTCTCGCCATCTCCATTGGGGAAATTAAAGAAGATTTGGGGAAGTTAAGGAACCGAAGGTTAAGTCTACGAGCCTGATTTTCTAGGTATTCTAAACGTTTATGCAGAAAATTATTGTCTTTAACCAAAGCAGATTCCACAGTCCCCATTTCTTGAATTTTGGTATCCACACTCAATCTTACAGGACTGCTGTGCAGTCACTTGTGCCTGTATCAGCACGGCGTCCGAAAGAGTTCTAATATCATTAGTATTTTCTTGCAGCATTTTTTGCATAGAGGAGTGAGTGTTATAGACCATATCCCACAGTGACTCAAGCGTCACATTTAAGGGTTTAACTATTCCACCTGCTGGTACCGGGGTGAGGGACGGGAGCTCAGTGCAAGATAGCTTAGTCACAATATGCTGTGGTAATACCTTTAAGGCCAAATCGGCCAAAAACGCTTGATCCTGGGTCCCGTTCCGATTCACGACAGTCCTCCCCTCTGACAGTTGTGGATTCACCTCTCCCGTGTCTGTTTCTGCTCGGGCTGTTGAGAATAACACACTCCCTGGCTGTGGTGGAGCCCTACGTTCCTCGGGGCTCAGGGAAGCCCCGTCTCCGCTTCCCATTGACGTCAATGCGTCGGCGTTTACAGAAGGAGTCGATGTGCACAGAGGACCCGGTTGCGCCGTGGGAAATTGCAGAGTGGATTGTTTCAACCCCGACGATGGTCCAGGAGTCGAGGGGAGCTCCTTTACCTTCCCCCTTCGCTTCCCCATCGATAATGAGGAGTCGAGGGGCCCAGAAGAAACAGCAATCTGCAACAAACACTCGGAGCTACCTCAGGTGCGTGCGTTCAAAGCACCATCTTGGAATCCTCCTCTAATGCCTATGATGCATCCTTAAAGGGACTTTATTTTGTGATTGCAGAGAGAACGCATCCGATAGTTCCTCCTGTACATTTTCTGTCAATTCTTGCCATGGCAGAGTGGCTATGTAATGTTTCAGCTGTATATAGTGAAAGTATTCTGATTGTCGGCAGGAAAATCTGGTCTTCAACTGCTCAAACGATTGGATTTGTCCCTCTTCAGTCAATATCTGTGATATATATGTTAATCCTTTACTTTGCCATCGCCGAAATACATTATAAATCTTTCCTGGAGGAAACCCTGGATTATCACAAATTGCCAAGTATGGGGTAGTCCGTGGAGAAAATTGGTGCAAACGACAAACCCATCTCCACACCGCTTTCGCCGTGGGCAATATGTGTGATTCCCGAAGTATCGGCGGAATCCGGCCCCCTCCAGTTTGCAATAAGTACATAAGTACATAAGTAGTGCCATACTGGGAAAGACCAAAGGTCCATCTAGCCCAGCATCCTGTCACCGACAGTGGCCAATCCAGGTCAAGGGCACCTGGCACGCTCCCTAAACGTAAAAACATTCCAGACAAGTTATACCTAAAAATGCGGAATTTTTCTAAGTCCATTTAATAGCGGTCTATGGACTTGTCCTTTAGGAATCTATCTAACCCCTTTTTAAACTCCGTCAAGCTAACCGCCCGTACCACGTTCTCCGGCAACGAATTCCAGAGTCTAATTACACGTTGGGTGAAGAAAAATTTTCTCCGATTCGTTTTAAATTTACCACACTGTAGCTTCAACTCATGCCCTCTAGTCCTAGTATTTTTGGATAGCGTGAACAGTCGCTTCACATCCACCCGATCCATTCCACTCATTATTTTATACACTTCTATCATATCTCCCCTCAGCCGTCTCTTCTCCAAGCTGAAAAGCCCTAGCCTTCTCAGCCTCTCTTCATAGGAAAGTCGTCCCATCTCCACTATCATTTTCGTCGCCCTTCGCTGTACCTTTTCCAATTCTACTATATCTTTTTGAGATACGGAGACCAGTATTGAACACAATACTCCAGGTGCGGTCGCACCATGGAGCGATACAACGGCATTATAACATCCGCACACCTGGACTCCATACCCTTCCTAATAACACCCAACATTCTATTCGCTTTCCTAGCCGCAGCAGCACACTGAGCAGAAGGTTTCAGCGTATCATCGACGACGACACCCAGATCCCTTTCTTGATCCGTAACTCCTAACGTGGAACCTTGCAAGACGTAGCTATAATTCGGGTTCCTCTTACCCACATGCATCACTTTGCACTTGTCAACATTGAACTTCATCTGCCACTTGCACGCCCATTCTCCCAGTCTCGCAAGGTCCTCCTGTAATCGTTCACATTCCTCCTGCGACTTGACGACCCTGAATAATTTTGTGTCATCGGCGAATTTAATTACCTCACTAGTTATTCCCATCTCTAGGTCATTTATAAATACATTAAAAAGCAACGGACCCAGCACAGACCCCTGCGGGACCCCACTAACTACCCTCCTCCACTGAGAATACTGGCCACGCAATCCTACTCTCTGCTTCCTATCTTTCAACCAGTTCTTAATCCATAATAGTACCCTACCTCCGATTCCATGACTCTGCAATTTCTTCAGGAGTCTTTCGTGCGGCACTTTGTCAAACGCCTTCTGAAAATAGGCAGCTGAAATGTGTATCTGTTGTTAATGTTGTCTCTAATTCAGTAGCTGAGAACTCCGATGTATTTTGGAACCAGTCTGTGATATGTCTCATTCCACATGCTACTGTGAGATACCGTATGCTCAAAAGTCCCAGACCCCCGTATTCCACCGGTATCTGGAGCGTTTTAAGAGATATTCGGGCCTTCTGCCCTCTCCACAAAAAGCGTTGCAACTGCTTGTTCAGTTTCTGTTCATCTTCCAACCTGAGAAACAGTGGCAGGGTCTGGAATATATATAGCCACTTGGGCACGATCACCATATTATATAGTGCTATCCTACCCATTATTGATAGTGGGTAGTCATGCCACATTCGCAACTGCATACACGTCTGGGTAAGTAATGGTGTCACATTACTGATATATAGTGTAGTCAAATCCTGTGGAAGGTATGTACCCAGATACTTAATTTTTTCTCTCTCCCATGTTAAGCCCTCCTCTCCCAGCCCTAGATACCCAGTCCCTGCATATACCACCAATCCCTTTGACTTCTGTAGGTTAAGAGAAAAACCTGACATGTCCCCATATTCCTTAATTATTTTTAACATTACCTCTAAAGCATCACAAGGGCTAGATGTGATCACAGCCAGGTGCTAGTTCTTTAACCAGCCCTCCTACTATTACTACTACTTATCATTTCTATAGCGCTACAAGGCATATGCAGCGCTGTACACCATACACAGACAGTCCCTGCTCAAAGAGCTTACAATCTAGATAAGACAGTACACTTAAGACAGAACAATTAAGGGTATGGGAATAAAGCGGTGAGGATAAAGGACAGGGCAAGTGAGTTAGGAGTCAAAAGCAGTGGTAAAGAGGTGGGTTTTGAGTTTAGACTTGAAAACGGCCAAAGACAGGGCTAGACGTACAGGCTCGGGAAGTCTATTCCAGGCGTGAGGTGCAGCGAGATAAAAGGAGCGGAGTCTTGAATTAGCAGTAGAGGAGAAAGGGACAGATAAGAGAGATTTATCTACAGAACGGAGTACTCGAGGGGGGACGTAGGGGGATACAAGAGTGGAGAGGTACTGGGGAGCGGCAGAGTGAATGCGCTTATAAGTCAATAGGAGAAGTTTGAATTGAATACGGAAACGGATAGGGAGCCAGTGAAGTGACTTAAGGAGAGGGCTAATGTGGGCATAGTGACTTTGGCGGAAAATGAGTCGCGCAGCAGAGTTTTGGATTGATTGAAGAGGAGCGAGATGACAAAGAGGGAGGCCGGTGAGAAGTAGGTTACAATAATCAAGACGAGAGGTGATAAGAGAGTGGATAAGGGTTCTGGTAGAGTGCTCAGAGATGAGGGGATGGATTTTAATGATGTTATAGAGAAAGAAACGACAGGTTTTGGCAATCTGCTGAATGTGAGCAGAGAAGGAGAGAGAGGAGTCAAAGATGACCCCAAGGTTACGAGCTGATGAGACAGGGAGAATGAGAGTGCCATCCACCGAAATAGAGAAAGGGGGGAGAGGAGAAGTAGGTTTTGGGGGAAAGATGAGAAGCTCAGTTTTAGCCATGTTAAGTTTGAGAAGTCATTGAGACATCCTGGCAGCTATATCAAACAGACAGGCTGAAACTTTGGTCTGGATGCTAGTTGAGATTTTGGGGGTAGAGAGGTAGATTTGGGAGTCATCAGCATAGAGATGGTATTGAAAGCCATGGGATGATATCAGAGAGCCAAGAGAAGAAGTATAGATGGAGAACAGGAGAGGACCGAGAACAGAACCCTGAGGTACACCGATTGGTAGAGGGATAGAAGTGGAAGAGGATCCACCAGAGTGTACAGTAAAGGTGCGAAGCGAGAGGTAGGAGGAGAACCAGGAAAGAACAGAGCCCTGGAATCCAAATGAAGACAGCGTATCAAGGAGTAGGCTGTGATCAACAGTGTCAAAAGCGGCGGATAGATCGAGAAGGATGAGGATAGAATAGAGACCTTTGGATTTGGCCAGGAACAGGTCGTTGGAAACTTTTGTAAGTGCAGTTTCAGTTGAATGAAGAGGGCGAAAGCCAGATTGGAGTGGGTCAAGAACAGTATGAGATGGGAGAAAGTCAAGACAGCAGCGGTGAACGGCACGTTCAAGTAACTTGGAAAGGAAGGGGAGGGGGGAGGAGGGAGATGGGTCGATAGTTGGAAGGACAGGTAGGGTCAAGTGAAGGCTTCTTCAGGAGCGGTGTGACCACAGCATGTTTGAAGGCATCAGGAACGATCGCAGTGGAAAGAGAGAGATTGAGGATATGACGAATAAAAGGGGTGAGCGTAGGAGAGATGGTGTTAAGAAGGTGGGTAGGAATGGGATCAGAGGAACAGGTAGTTCGTTTTGAGGAGGAGAGAAGATGTGATGTTTCTTCATCAGTGACCTCAGGAAAGGAGGAAAAGGACGGAGGGGTTGAGGAATTAGGGAAACGGGCAAGGGGAGGGAGAAGTGGGGGTGTTTTGGTAGAGAATTCGAGGTTTATCTTCTGAACCTTGTTGTGGAAGAACTCAGCTAGGGTCTGGGGAGATATTGAGGGGGGAGTTGGGGGTGGAGGCACTTTGAGGAGAGAGTTTAGTGTGGCGAACAGAAGTCGAGGGTTTGAGCCAAGAGAATTAGTCAGTTGGATGTAGTAGTCCTGTTTGGCAAGCAAGAGAGCAGATTGGAAGGAGGTCAACATGAATTTGAAGTGTGAGAAGTCAGCAAGGGCATCAGATTTCAGCCAGAGGAGTTCGGCGGAACGGGTACAAGAACGTAGGTAGCGGATTTTAGGGGTTAGCCGGGGCTGGGGTTTGGTACATCTAATAGGACGGGGCATGAGAGGTGCAAGAGTGTCTAAGGGAGAGGATAGAATAGTATTGTAGGAAGAGACGGCATCATTGACAGATCTGGATGGTGTAGTGGTAGAGAAGAGGTTCGAGACATTGGAGGATAGGGTATTAGGGTCAATGGCCTGGAGATTCCTAGATAAATTGGTTAAGATTGGATGGGATTGGGCGGGAGAAAGTTTAAGTGTGAAGGTCCCCTGCAACCCGGTTTCCATCACACTGAGTCGAAACTGCCTGGCATTAACTCTTGCTGTTACCAGCCTCCCCTGCAACGTTTTGATCCCACTCTACCTGCTTATGTTACTGCCGCCATTCCACCAAGGCTATACCCTTTACTGCTACTCTGTAGCACTCTGGAAACTTACATTAGACTGTTTGATCTCCTTAATTCTATATGTTTCATTGACTCAAGTCGCTACCTAAATCCTACTGCTCTGTATCATGCTGAAATTCTACCTAATTGCTGTTTAAATTCTGCAATATTGTATCATGCTGAAATTCTACCTAATTGCTGTTTTAAATTCTGCAATATTGTAGACAGTGAGGCTTACTTCTACAATATTGTAAACATCGAGACTTAAGCTGCACCTCACATCAAATCCTCATTTGTTTGCTTATTAATTGCTGCTTTACAATCTGCAATACTGTTAGCATTTAGGCTTAGCTGCATCTCACTGTTATCTACTTTAATTGTTGATTGAACTGCTTTAATGCTAATGTTTAAATCCTCAAGTTGCTACCTTGACTGCTGATGCATACTGGTAACCTACTTTAACTGTTGACTGAATTCCTTTACTCTATCTTAACTCCTGATTGAATTCCTTTAAACACTATCACTTCCTATGCCTTAGCTACTGCCTGCTGTCCCAATCCTAGCCTTCCTGCCTTCCTCCTCTACTCCTATCACCTTAGCCACTTCACATCTACTCGCATCCACCTAGCCCCTATATATGGCCCCTACACACATCCTCTTCATCGCCCTGTCCCTTCCTAACCTCTTCCCCCCTCCCCTTCCGCTGTCTACCTCAGGAACTCACTGCCCACCCTTGGCCCCCCTCGTCCTCCTCATTACTCCCCTACCCTACCTCCCCCCACCCCCCCCCAGCTCTCCTGTCCCCCTCGTCATTCCTAGCTTTCAACCTTCTACACTTCCTCCCCACCATTAACCCATCCCCATTCCTCCTTAACACATCCCGTCTTCGTCATCTTCGTCGACCCTCCTCCCCCACCCTCCTCCGCACTCTCTTACTCCTTCTCCTACTTTCCGCAGGTGACATCAATCCCAATCCAGGTCCCCCCCACCTCTCCTCTCCATATCCATGTAACCGATCCCAGAATGCCTCCAATCTCATCTCTATTCCCCTTCTCCCCCCCGCTTCCCTCCCCTTCTCGTGTGCCCTATGGAATGCCCACTCTGTATGCAACAAACTCTCCTTCACCCACGATTTGTTCATCTCCCGTTCCCTTCAACTGCTCGCTTTAACTGAAACTTGGATAACCCCTAACGACACTGCCTCAATCGCAGCCCTATGCCATGGAGGATATCTTTTCTCCCACACTCCCTGCCCAGACGCACGCGGTGGAGGCGTTGGGTTTCTTCTCTCACCCTCTTGTAGTTTCCAACCCCTCCCCCTGCCACAGTCTCACTGCTTCTCATCCTTCGAAACTCATGCCATCCGGCTATTCTTCCCGACACCACTCAGAGTTGCAGTCATCTACCGTCCCCCTGATAAGCCCCTCTCTTCCTTCCTTACTGACTTCGACGCTTGGCTCACCGTCTTTCTTGATTCCTCATCTCCATCCCTCATTCTTGGTGATTTTAATATTCACGTTGACGACCCATCCAACTCCTATGCTTCTAAATTCCTCACTCTGACATCCTCCTTTAACCTCCGACTATGCTCTACTACCCCTACTCTCCGTAATGGCCATTGTCTCGACCTCGTTCTCTTCTCTTCCTGCTCACCTTCCAATTTCTGCACCTCAGTCCTTCCTATCTCAGATCATCACCTAATCACCCTCACACTTCATCACCCTCCCCCTCAACCTCGCCCAACTATAGCCACTGCCTTCAGGAATCTCCAGGCCGTCGACCCCCCCCCCCCCCACCCTATCATCTCACATCTCCCATCTCTTCCCTTCCATCTCGTCTTCCGAATCTGTCGACACGGCTGTCTCTACCTACAATGAAATTCTCTCCTCTGCTCTGGATACCCTAGCACCATCTGTCTCTCGACCCACTAAGCGCATTAATCCTCAGCCCTGGTTAACCCCTTGCATCCGTTACCTTCGCTTCTGCACCCGATCTGCTGAATGACTCTGGAGGAAATCTCGCACCCTGTCAGACTTCACCCATTACAAATTCATGCTTTCCTCCTTCCAGTCCTCCCTATTCCTTGCCAAACAGGAATACTATTCTCAATTAACTAATTCTCTTGGCTCCAACCCTCGTCGCCTCTTCGCCACCCTCAACTCCCTACTTAAAGTGCCCTCCGCTCCCATCCCCCCCCTCACTCTCTCCTCAAACACTAGCTGACTACTTCCGCGATAAGGTGCAGAAGATAAACCTTGAATTCACTTCCAAGCCTCCTCCTCCCTGTGACTTCTTAACCCACTCCCCTAACCAACCTAGCCTGGCCTCCTCCTCCTTCCCTGAGATCACCGAAGAGGAAACTGCTCGCCTCCTCTCTTCCTCTAAGTGCACCACCTGTTCCTCTGATCCCATTCCCACCAATCTGCTTAACAACATCTCTCCTACAGTTAACCCCTCAATCTGTCACATCCTCAACCTCTCTCTCTCCACTGCTACTGTCCCTGACACCTTCAAGCACGCTGTCGTCACACCACTTCTCAAAAAACCATCACTAGACCCCACCTGTCCCTCCAACTACCGTCCCATCTCTCTTCTACCCTTCCTCTCCAAATTACTTGAACGCGCTGTGCACAGCCGCTGCCTTGACTTCCTCTCCTCTCAGGCCGTCCTCGATCCGCTCCAATCCGGCTTTCGCCCACTTCACTCGACAGAAACAGCACTCTCTAAAGTCTGTAATGACTTGTTCCTTGCCAAATCCAAAGGTCACTATTCCATCCTCATCCTCCTCGACCTATCTGCCGCCTTTGACACCGTCAATCATAATTTACTTCTTGACACACTGTCCTCATTCGAGTTCCAGGGCTCCGTCCTCTCCTGGTTCTCTTCGTATCTTTCCCATCGCACCTTCAGAGTATATTCTAATGGCTCTTCTTCCACCCCCATCCCGCTCTCTGTTGGAGTTCCTCAAGGTTCTGTCCTTGGACCGCTTCTTTTCTCGATCTACACCTCTTCCCTGGGCTCGCTGATCTCATCACATGGTTTCCAGTACCATCTCTATGCTGATGACACCCAGCTTTATCTCTCCACTCCCGACATCACAGTCGAAACCCAGGCCAAAGTTTCGGCCTGCCTTTCAGACATCGCTGCCTGGATGTCCAACCGGCATCTGAAACTGAACATGGCAAAGACTGAGCTCCTTGTCTTTCCACCCAAACCCTCTTCTCCTCTTCCCCCACTTTCCGTCTCTGTTGACAACGCCCTCATCCTCCCAGTCACTTCAGCCCGCAATCTCGGAGTCATCTTCGACTCCTCCCTCTCCTTCTCTGCCCATATCCAGCAGACAGCTAAGACCTGTCGCTTCTTCCTCTATAATATTAGCAAAGTTCGCCCATTCCTCTCTGAACAGACCACCCGAACCCTCGTCCACTCGCTCGTTACCTCTCGTCTTGACTATTGCAACCTTCTCCTCGCTGGCCTCCCGCTTAGCCACCTATCCCCCCTTCAATCTGTCCAAAATTCCGCCGCACGCCTTATCTACCGCGTGAACCGATACTCTCATATCACCCCTCTCCTCAAGTCGCTTCACTGGCTCCCGATCCGCTACCGTATACAGTTCAAGCTTCTCCTTTTAACCTTCAAATGCACTCAATCTGCAGCCCCCCATTACCTCTCTACCCTCCTCTCCCCTTATGTTCCCACCCGTAACCTCCGCTCTCAGGACAAAGCACTCCTATCTGTACCCTTCTCCGCCACCGCTAACTCCAGACTCCGCCCCTTCTGCCTCGCATCACCATATGCCTGGAACAGCCTTCCCGAGCCCTTACGTCATGCGCCCTCCCTGCCCATCTTCAAGTCCTTACTCAAAGCCCATCTCTTCTCCCTTGCTTTTGGCGCATAACCACCTTCCCCACTCATGATACCTACACTGACTACATAGTTTGTAACCTTTAGATTGTAAGCTCTTCTGAGCAGGGACGGTCCTTCCCCATGTTAAACTTGTACAGCGCTGCGTAACCCTGGCAGCGCTATAGAAATGCTAAGTAGTAGTAGTAGTAGTAGTTATTAGATGATGGTCACTCCCTTCACTCCCGGTATCTCCTGCGCAGATTTCAAAGCCCGCAGCAATGGCTCTATAGCCAAGACAAAAAGTAAAGGTGAGAGGGGACACCCCTGTCTTGTGCCTCTCTTGATCCCAAATGGGCTTGCTTTAACTCCATTGACCAATATAGAGGCCTCTGGGTCTTTGTATAGAGCTGCTATGGCCCGGTAGAACCAGCCTTGAATTCCCAAATACTCAAGTGTTGTGAACAAGTAACCCCATCCCACCTTATCGAAGGCTTTTTCTGCGTCTACACTATATAGGCAGGTCGGTATCTCCATCTGCTGACTCGATGCCATTGCCAGTAATAATCGACGTACATTCCCTACTGTTTGTCTAGATCTAACAAAACCGACCTGCTCCTGTCCAATTAGTCTAGGTAATATTTTGGCCAGCCGATTGGCTAATATTTTGGCTAGAATTTTGATATCAACATTTATAAATGATATTGGCCTATATGATGCTGCCTGATCTTCTGGCCGCCTGGGTTTAGGAAGTAAGGAAATCAGCGCTATATTAGAATGCTGCGGGAATTTACCTTCTTTTATGACCTGAGTATAATAATCGTGAATAGGTCCTATAAAGGAGCCTGGTAATAATTTATAAAATTCTCCTGTGTACCCGTCGGGGCCTGGCGCCGATCCCAACGGCAGGGACTTAATCACTTCTTGGATCTCTTTCCCCTGTAACGGACTTTCAAGCTCTTTGATTTCGGTTTCTGTTAACTGGGGAAGTCCCACTTGTGTCAAGAAGTTTTTAATTTCTCTGAGATCTAGCTTTTGGGTAGCAGTATACATAGCTTTAAAATATCTTGTAAAAATTTGAGCTATTTCCTCACTTTTATTACACAATGTTCCTTTCTCATCTCTAAGGGTCATTATTGGTTTTCAGGGGTCCCCAGGCCCTAATCAGTCTCATTAACATCGATCCCGACCTGTTTCCAAATCTTTGTACTTTAAATTTTTGATACGCTAATGCTCTGCACATGCGCTCATGCAACAAAGAATTAAGTGCCACTTGCATTGCCTGCAGTTGCTCTTTTGTTGTGGCATTTGGGCTTCGTATATAACGTGCTTTCGCCTTCTTAAGGCTGGCTTCTAACCTCAAGATTGCTATTGAATGTTTTTTGTTTCTAGCATGGACATATGCTATCACATCTCCTCTTAATACAGCTTTCGCTGCTGACCAGAATAGTGTTGGCTGTGCCATATGACCTTTGTTATACTGCACATAATCTTCCCATTTCTGATGAATGAAGGACTGAAAATCCTTATTTTGATAAAGATAGGTCAGGAACCTCCAACCCACCGATGTCTGATAAAATTTTGTAGTCTCCACATCCATCCACACCATGGAGTGGTCAGATATCTCCCCTGGGCCTACATCCACTTTGACTACCCAGGAGAATGCTGTTTGACTAATCAATATATAGTCCAGTCTAGCGAGTGTGCCATGCGCACGAGAGACGTGAGTGAAATCATGCTCCCCCGAGTGCAGCGCCCTCCATGTGTCCACAAGGCCTAACGAGCGCATGAAAAATCTCATTGCCTGTGCTTTAGGCCCTCCGCGATGTGCCACATTAGGTTCTGAACAGTCTAACTGAAGGTCCGAGACCAGATTAAAGTCCCCCATCACCATGAGCTGGGAAGTTTTATAGGGCATACATATATTAATTAGTTTGGAGTAAAATTTTTCATCATATGTATTAGGTCCGTATAATCCCAACACCAGAAATTCTGTGTTTTGTATCCACAGCCGAACCACTACATAATTGCCCTTAGGATCAGCCTGCACCAATTCAGATTTAGCCACCAGCCCTTTACGTATTAGTATAGCAACCCCACTTTTCCGACCTCCGGCAGAGGCAAAATGGATTTCTCCCACCCATCTAGTTTTTAGTTTTAAATGTTCTTCTGGGGATAATCTAGTTTCTTGAAGGCATCCAATGTCTACC
This sequence comes from Microcaecilia unicolor, assembly GCF_901765095.1. Classification (NCBI taxonomy): domain Eukaryota; kingdom Metazoa; phylum Chordata; class Amphibia; order Gymnophiona; family Siphonopidae; genus Microcaecilia; species Microcaecilia unicolor. Next base: position 108,283 of record NW_021963163.1, on the reverse strand, counting down.
TTATGTCTCTTCAGGGCTGTCAAGATTTTTGCTCGTTTCACCGGGGTTGCTATCCCACCCACATTCCACGTAGCAAACCATAAAGTTCTAATCCTCTACTTATTATGGCAATTCTAATATTTATCCACGTCTAATAACACCTCGGGTGCCCAGCCTCACCCGAGGGTCCCACAAGATCTCATTTGTCCTTGCAAAGCATTTATTATCATTGTTCTGATCACCTCCAGCACTCCTTCTGCCCTTGCCACATTTACACTGATGCTTACACAGATGTCTTTCGAGTTCCCCCCATCTATCTCATGATGTCGCTAACTCCCATCCCTCTCCCCCTTCCTCTTTACCCCCCTTCCCCCGCCTCTTTAGTCCCTTAAACCTAAACCTCATCCTACTAACAAGCTAATAGAGATCATGCGACACCGAACCCCCCCCCCCCCCCAAGCACTTATTTGTTAACATGTCCAACCCATACACCGCTTCACTCTTTATACACAGTGTCTTAATTACATATTTGTCTATACTCACAGAATATATAACACCTAACCAACTCCAACACATCACAATCACTCACATCTTTCCTTTTGGATGTAGAGCTCTTTTGGTCACCTTCCGCTTCTTTGGAAGCCACACAAACTGTTCCAGTTGCTCATGCCGGGTTTAACCCCGTAAGGAAGTTTTTGGCTTCTTGTGGTGTTTTAAATAAATGCCATTTTTCTTGATGATGGATTTTTAGTGTCGCCGGGTAGATCAGTGTGAATTTCTTTTGGGCGTCCGCCGGGGTTTTGCAAATAGGTTGGAATGCCCGTCTCTTCTCTTGTAAGCTCAAAGAAAAGTCTTGGAATATTTTATTGGGGTTCCCATTGTAAAACAGCTTATCACGCTTCATCCAGGCCCCTCTCAAGATTTCCACCTTATGCACAAAATTATGCACTTTTGTTATGATCACTCTGGGCCTCGGATTTTGATCCGGCTTGCGCCCTAATCTGTGGGCCCATTCCAAGCATAAGGATTCTGTGCTGTCGGAAAGCGCCATTTCCTTCATCAGCCATTTTTCTAGCACCGTTTGCAGCATATGTTCTGGAACTGTTTCTGGGATACCTACGATCCACAGGTTATCCCGCCTCGAACGGTTCTCCAGTTCATCGATTTGTTGTGATTGCACTAATTTTTGTAGTTCTTCCAGCTGCTTGTTTTTTCCGACCTCCCCCTCTTCCATTACCGACACTATGAGTTCCAGCTCACCCGTGCGCCTTGTTGTATCTTCCAAAAGTGTTTCTAAAGTATTGAGCTGAGTAGACAAATGTTGTAGCTGGGGGTCTAGTGCCGATTTCACTGCTTCTGTTAGCTGGAGTAGCTGCTGCGCAGTAAATGTTGTGGGTGTCGGGTTTGGCGCGGGACTCTGCGCCATTTTGGGATCCATCCCCCGCGGTTTGTCCGCTTCTTTCTTTGCGCTTTTCGCCGGCATCACCGCTTCTAATTTCACAACAAAAGGGTCCATATTTATTTATTTGTAGCATTTGTATCCCACATTTTCCCACCAATTTGCAGACTCAATGTGGCTTACATTTGCCGTAATGGTGGTTGCCATTTCCGGATAACAGAATTACAAATGGTAATGCGTTAAGGTGCATACATACATGGTAACAAACATGGAACATAACATAAATGGAACAGATCATGGTATATATATACACCATGTGTATACATACATGACAAAGAAGAATAAATTATGGTATTGCATGAAGGTTCCTGAGTAACAAGTTGGATTGTAACATACATTAGGTCATCGACTATAGAGAGACCCATATAAGCGCACAGTCCCTTTTCGCTATTTTCTTGGTTCTCACCCACCTGCAAAACTATGTTTTTGTGCCGGGGGAAAGGCAGGGCTCAAGAGAGGAGCTACTATGTGTCTGCTCCACTCAGCTCATCACGTGATCTCTTTAAATATACGTATAACTAGCCGTTAAGCCCGTTAAAACGGGCGAGATTTGTGTTTTGCAAAATGTAATAATTCTCACCTCCATCCATCCATGTGCAGCAAACCTCCTCTCTCCCCTGCCCTCCCCTCCCCCGATCCATGTCCAGCAACCCTGCTCTCTCCCCGCCCTCCCCCCATGTCCAGCAGCCATCCTGTATCCCTGGCCTCCCCCCCTTCCAGCAACCATCCTCTCTCCCCTGCCCTCCCCCCATGTCCAGCAGCCCTCCTCTGTCCCCTGGCCTCACTCCGTCCACCGATCCTCCCCCCATATCCAGCAATCCTCCTGTTTCCCTTGGCCTCCTCCCCTCCCCCGTCCACCAACCCTGCCCTCCCCCCATGTCCAGCAACCCTCCTCTCTGCCCTGCTCTCACCCCATGTCCAGCAACCATGCCCTCTCCCCCTGCCCTCCCCCCATGTCCAGCTACCCTACTCGCCGCCGCTCCCTCCCCCTTCTGTGCCGGGCCCCTGGCACTGACCTGACAGCGCCTCTCACCTCCGTGTGAAAATGCTACAGGCAGCAGCAGATCGCTCTGCTGCTGCCTGCAGCGCTTCCAGACGGAGGTGAGAGGCGCTGTCAGGTCAGTGCAGGGGGCCCGATACGGAGGGGGGCAGGAGCGGCGGCGGGGATGGGGGGGAGGGTGGAGGTTGGTGCGCGCGATGTTCATTTCCAGGCTCCAGCGGCAGCATCCGACAGTTTGACTCTGTTTCCCTCTCTCTTCCGCCCTCTGACGTCATCACGTCTTGACGCGAGGGCGGGACAGAGAGGGAAGTCTGTACTGCGCATTTGCAGGTGAGTCGGTTTGATTCTTCTTTCACATTGAAAGTGTAGACTAAGATTTGTAGATCAGGGAAACTCCAACTTCAATGCATTTTGAATTGTATTTTTTAGACAGTAGAATGTGAAAAATGTACAAGGCACTGTCTGTGTGTAGTAGAACCCATGGGAGTGAGCTTGTGGGGTGGTCTGCTGGTCTGGTTGGAAGTTACACTAATTCTTGGCATCATGCATGTCCTCTACAGGCCTGATGTACGTCTCTGGATCTGGAATGCCAAGCCTGTCCCTCACTCTACTGGTTGTTACAGCACTACTGTTAAAGAGGTACTGGAGGAACCACTCACTACTCATTGAAAGGACCTAGAATGATTATTCACTTATACAAAGCAAAATAGTTCCCACTGCATTTTATACCCATTTACTTAAACATTTAGGGATCTCTGTGTAGTGCAAGGCTGCTGTGACTTACAACATCATTCTCACTATACTCAACTTCACAAAAAGCACATCCTTGTTATGTCACGGCGGTCTAAATGATCAAAGCATTTTAATAGGATCCTCAGATCAGCGTACCTGCCTCTATAATGGCTAATGGTTTTTATGAGCCAAGCATATTATAATGTAGAAATAAGTAATCGAAAATTTGGATTGATGAGGATTGTGGCACTGCCTCTTGAAATATGCTTGGCTCATAAAAACCATTAGCCATTATAGAGGCAGGTACGCTGATCTGAGGATCCTATTAAAGCACTTTGATCATTTAGACCACCGTGATATAACAAGGATGTGCTTTTTCTGAAGTTGCCCCATGTAAGCCGCATTGAGCCTGCCATGAGTGGAAAAGCGCGGGGTACAAATGTAACAACAACAAAAAAAAGTTGAGTATAGTGAGAATGATTTGATTGTGGAGGAGTGGCCTAGTGGTTAGAGTGGTGAACTTTGGTCCTGGGGAACTGGGTTCGATTCCCACTGCAGGCACAGGCAGCTCCTTGTGACTCTGGGCAAGTCACTTAACCCTCCATTGCCCCAGGTACAAATAAGTACCTGTATATAATATGTAAGCCGCATTGAACCTGCTTTGAGTGGGAAAGTGCGGGGTACAAATGTAAGAAAAAAACAACTCCCTTCACTACTTAAATTGTACATCTGCCTAGTTATGACTTACAATATGACAGAGTCAGTGATTTGTAGATGGAGCATGACCTGATTTGCTTAAGCCTGAATGCTTTCTGGAGCTAAGAGCAGGAAAAGGCCATTTGCATTGAAAAGAGCCTATGAGAGTGTATTCAGGGCCAAAGTTGTAGTATGAAAAATGAAGGCACATGTTCAGGGCAGTCACTGGACAAAACAGTACCTGTCCTTTATGGGCTTGTGTGGCATATGCTTTTCTGCAAAGGGTGAAAGCATAAATAATTTATAATGGTGAAGACTCTGAGAACTTTGCAAATCACGATGCCCTGTCAAAATGTCCCATGGCTGGCACTTACTCGTTGAGCAAAATGGCGCCCTGGGTCTGGACTGCATTTGGTGCCCTTTTACCTTCAGGGCTGGTGTGTGTGCAGACTCAAAACTGACTTAAAAGAGCAGAGGGTGCCCATGATGATTGCCCTGCTTGAGCCCCCCCCCCCCCCCCCCTTGTGATAGGCCTGGATATATACTGCACTCTGTATATTAGTGGCAACAACATCTGTTTGCCTCTTAGAAAAAAGATTGTACTGCTTATTCATGCATTGACAAAGCTGCCGTCTGTAGACAGATGTCACCGGTGTTGGAAATAGCTCCTGAAAACTCTGATAAAGGTTATTTAAATATATATATTATTGGCCATGTTTCATGTCCTCATTGACCTTCACTGGGCTGGACTGCCTTTATGACTTGTTTAAAAAGTGTAAACATGACAGTAACTTTTACGCCAAATATTTGTTTCAGTCCCTTCCCTCAACCTGAAAGGGTCAATTAGGATGCTTTCTTTTCTCAAACTTTTTCTTTTTACTTATTTACAGGAAAATGTATCAACACAAGCGGCTGATTTTGATTCTCCTGACAACCTCAGTCCTTTTTGGTAGGTCTATTTCATTATAAAATGTTGTCCCTTGGCCAGTAGCAGGATACAAGGGTCACACATGGAGGTTGCGACATAGCTAAATAAGCTGGCAGGCACTGAGAAGATCCCAGCTATTTGGCCAATAAACACTGTTTGTGAGAACTAAACAGTGTATCGGCATCCAGTGTCCTACGATGAAAGATCCATCCTCCAACCCTACTTTTTCCCGTTTTTTGAGGCACTGAGAAGACCATGAGTTCAGGGGGCAGTTTAAAGCAGTTTTCTTGTATAATAATAGTAGTCTATTCTACAGCTCCTTAGAGATTATAATATCTAACCCATCCTACAATAGCAAACGTCTGCTAGTCAGGTTTACAGCCTCATTTTACATAGAATGTAGAGATTAGAACTGAAATGCCCATGTCGGGATGTGCTCAGGATGTGCTCAGTTCTGATGGTATTTTAGAAAAGGCTCTTCCGACACAGAGCCCTTTCTAAAATGCCTGCAGGAGTGTACTTGTATTTCTCCGAGGACAAGAAGGCTCCATATTTTTACGTGTGGGTCGTCATCCGCGATGGCCCAGGAGACCGGAACTTTTCTTCAGAAAAAAACAGAAGTTTTGAGAGGCTCGCCAGCGCGGGCCCAAACGCACCGTGCATGCGCGAGCCGCTTCCCGCCCGCGATGTGAGCGTGACTGAACTAGTTTCTTTTTTTCCGCGATTGAGGAGAGTTGTTTTCGGACTGCTCTCCTTCGTTTTTCGCTCAGGAGACCGTGATTTTTTTGCGTTTTACGCGCCCTTTTCTTCTTTTTTCTTTTTTCTCCTTCAAAATAAAAACTAAAAAAAAAAGTTGTTCCTTTATTTTTTAGTTTTCTGCCCGGTTGGAAGTTTCCTTTCTTTTTCCGTTTGCGGCCGCCCTCAGGCCGCTCGGTCGTGTTTTTCCCTTTTTTTCCTGTGCCTTTTCCTTTGGCACAATCGAGCCGTTTAATTTCGCGGACGCTATTTTTCCGTCCATGACATCGAGGACTCCCAGCGGCTTCAAGCGCTGTATTCGCTGCAACCGGACCATCTCGAGTACCAACACCCACGCATGGTGCCTTCACTGTCTTGGGCCCGATCATCTTCCGGCTGCTTGTAAGCTGTGCAAGTTGATGAAAAAGCGGACCCAGATAGCTCAAGAGACTCAGCGTGAGCGGCTTTTCCCAGATTGGGCCGGTCCTTCGACGTTGGCATCGACATCGGTACCAAGGTTGGCAGCGTCGACGTCGAGGGAAGCAGCACCGAGAGTCCAGGTAATGGCTGCTGAAAGACTACTTCGAGCTGGGAGCAGCGAGGCATCGAGCGGGTCTCCACCTGTCTCGAGGCCTACTGCTATGCAGGCCCCCCGGGACTGACCTTCGTCGGACCCGGCCCCGAGGAGGCGTGAGGATTCCACGTCCTCCTCATCGGTACCGAGGAATGTCAATGACGGGCGTCGAGCTAAGGCGAAGAAGCACTGTCATTGATCTCCTCCTTACGATACCGAGCTTCGGGGAGCCGAGGGAGTCGGCACCCGAGAAGTGTCGGTGCCGGAAGGACCGCTAACCCTCCATTCAGGAGGTGCCTATGCGTCGGTCGTCCGGCAGCCTGGTACCGGCTCTCGAGCCCCTTCAGATTCTGGCACCGACTCCTGCACCGGCCCTGCAGCCTTTTCCGATGGCAGCTCTCAATGAGCGTCTCCGGGCCATTCTTCCAGAGCTTCTGGAAGGACTGCTCCGTCAGTCTGCTTCGGTACCGGAGGTGCTTGCGCCTCCCGTACCTACTGCTGAGACGGGATCTGGCCCATCTCCTGTGAGGAGGTCCCCACCTTTGGTACCGCTTGCGGTACCGGAGCCGGTTACCACCCGGGTTGACTCTCCTTCGACTTCGGTGGAGGAAGCTTCGCCGGAGTCCAGGCAGGAGTCGACTTCTTGACATCCCCCGTGAGGACATCGGTCCTTGAAGTCAAGACAGGCTCGGGTTCGGGCTGCTCTTCGAGAGCTTTTGTCCGACATCGAAGAGGAGCATTCATGGGGAGAGGAGGAAGACCCCAGGTATTTTTCGGAAGAAGACTCCCAGGGGCTTCCTTCTGATCCTACTCCGCCTATTGAAGTTAGACAGTCTCCACCTGAGAGCCTTTCTTTTTCATCTTCTGTGTGGGAAATGTCTAAGGACATTCCATGGGCTGAGATGTTCGAGGTCCTGGATTATCCTTCGCCTGCAGAGGTTGCAACGGCCCCCCTGCACAATACACTCAGGGAAGTGATGTTGCGGAATTGGTCTTGCCCTCTCTCTAATTCAGTTGTCAACAAGAAGTCCGAATCCCAGTACAGAGTCCATGGTGAGCCTGTGATGGTGAAGGCCCAACTGCCTCACGATTCTATGGTGGTGGACTCTGCTCTCAGGAGAGCCAAGAGTACTAGAGACTATGCCTCGGTGCCCCCCGGGCAGAGAGTCTAGGACCTTGGATTCTTTTGGGAGGCGTATGTATCAGGCTGGAATGCTCGCCGCCAAGATCCAAACATACCAACTGTACACCAGCATTCACTTACGGAACTCAGTTAAGCAACTGTCCAGTTTAGTTGAAGCTCTTCCTCCAGAGCTTGCTGAACCTTTTCACTAGGTGGCCAGACAGCAGAAGGCGTGTCGCAAATTCCTGGCCAGGGGGGCTTACAACATTTTTGATACCGCATCCTGAGTAGCTGCTCAGGGTATCATGATGTGCAGACTCTCATGGCTGCGTGTCTCGGACCTGGATCAGAAGACCCAGCAGCGAATGGCGGATGTTCCTTGCTGGGGGGATAACCTTTTTGGAGAGAAGGTTGAGGATATGGTCGATACCCTCAAGAAGCATATGATGCTATGGATTCTCTCTCCCGCCGGACGCCTTCTGCTACTACCTCCTCCTCTAGGAGGTTTTTTGGAGGGAGGAGGAGTGCTCCCTATTCCTATAATAGGCGTAGGTACACTCCTGCCTCTCGACAGCCTGTTCAGGCTTGCTCCCAGCAGGCTCGCTCTCGTCAGCGGCGTGCGCCGAAGGCCCCTCCAGTTCCCCAGCAAAAACAAGGAACGGGTTTTTGACTGGCTCCGGAGCACCATAGCTGAGGTAAGAGTATCCGTGCCGGACGGTCTGCCTGTTGGGGGGAGGTTGATATTTTTTCACCAAAGGTGGCCTCTTCTAACCTCCGACAGGTGGGTTCTTCAAATAGTCCGTTTAGGATACGCTCTCAATCTGGAATCAAAACCTCCAAATTGCCCACCGGGAGCTCAATCCTTCAGCTCCCAGCACAAGCAGGTATTTGCAGAGGACCTCTCCGCCCTTCTAAAGGCCAATGCGGTCAAACCCATTCCACCAGGGGAAGAAGGGCTGGGATTCTATTCCAGGTACTTCCTTGTGCAAAAGAAAACCGGGGGGATGCTTCCCATCCTATACCTAAGGACCCTGAACAAATATCTAGTCCGAGAAAAATTCAGGATGCTTTCCCTGGGCACCCTTCTTCCCATGATTCAGGAAAACGATTGGCTATGCTCTCTGGACTTAAAGGACGCCTATACTCACATCTCAGATCTTCCAGCTCACAGGAAGTACCTTCGATTTCGTCTGGGAACTCAGCACTTTCAGTACTGCGCGCTGCCCTTTGGTCTAGCATCTGCGCCCAGGGTCTTTACAAAGGGCTTGGCAGTTGTCGCAGCATCGCTACACAGACTGGGAGTGCATGTATTCCCTTATCTCAACAATTGGCTGGTAAAGAACATCACGGAGGCAGGAGTTCTACGATCCATGCAGATTACTATTCAACTGCTCGAACTGCTGGGGTTTGTAATAAATTATCCCAAGTCCCACCTAGTTCCAGTTCAGAAATTGGAATTCATAGGAGCTCTATTGAACACAAGGACGTCTCGAGCTTATCTCCCCCAGGCAAGGGCGGACAATCTTCTAGCCTTAGTGTCCTCGGCTTGAACATCTCAACAGATCACAGTTCGGCAAATGTTGAGGTTTCTCGGCCACATGGCCTCCACAGTTCATGTGACTCCCATGGCATGTCTACATATGAGATCAGCTCAATGGACCCTAGCTTCCCAGTGGTGTCAGGCTACAGGGGATCTAGAGGATGTCATCCATCTTTCCACCGATTTTTGCAATTCCCTACAGTGGTGGACCATTCGCTCCAATCTGACCTTGGGACGTCCATTCCAAATTCCTCAGCCACAAAAAGTGCTGACGACGGATGCATCCCTCCTGGGGTGGGGAGCTCATGTAGATGGGCTTCACACTCAAGGAGCTTGGTCCTTCCAGGAAAAAGGTCTTCAGATCAACCTCCTGGAATTGCAAACGATCTGGAACGCTCTAAAGGCTTTCAGGGACCGGCTGTCCAACCAAATTATCCTAATTCAGACAGACAATCAGGTTGCGATGTATTACACCAACAAGCAGGGGGGCACCGGATCTCGCCCTCTGTGTCAGGAAGCCGTCCGGATGTGGCTTTGGGCGCATCAGCACGGCATGATTCTCCAAGCCACGTATCTGTCTGGCGTAAACAACAGTCTGGCTGACAAGTTGAGCAGGATAATGCAACCTCACGAGTGGTCGTAGAACATGGACGTTGTCCAAAAGATCTTCCGAGCGTGGGGCACCCCCTCGGTGGATCTTTTTGCCACTCAGACCAATCACAAGGTACCTCAATTCTATTCCAGGCTTCAGGCCCACGACAGACTAGCATCAGATGCCTTTCTCCTACATTGTGGGACAGGCCTTCTGTATGTGTATCCTCCCATACCTTTAGTAGGGAAGACTTTGCTGAAACTCAGGCAAGACCGCGGAACCATGATTCTGATAGCACCTTTCTGGCCCCGTCAGATATGGTTCCCTCTTCTTCTGGACTTGTCCTCCGAAGAACCGTGGAGATTGGAGTATTTTCCAACCCTCATCACTCAGAACGAGGGGTCGCTTCTACATCCCAACCTCCAGTCTCTGGCTCTCACGGCCTGGATGTTGAGAACTTAGAGGTTGCCTCTTTAGGTCTGTCAGAGGGTGTCTCTCGAGTCTTGCTTGCTTCCAGGAAAGATTCCACGAAAAAGAGTTATTCTTTTAAATGGAGGAGGTTTGCCGTCTGGTGTGACAGTAAGGCCCTAGATCCTTTTTCTTGTCCTACACGAACCCTGCTTGAATACCTTCTACACTTATCAGAGTCTGGTCTTAAGACTAACTCAGTAAGGGTCCATCTTAGTGCAATCAGTGCTTATCATCATCAGCCTATCTCTGGACAGCCTTTGTTGTTCGCTTTATGAGAGGTTTGCTTTTGTCAAAGCCCCCTGTCAAACCTCCACCAGTGTCCTGGGACCTCAACGTCGTTCTCACCCAGCTGATGAAAGCTCCTTTTGAGCCACTGAATTCCTGCCATCTGATGTATTTGACCTGGAAGGCCATTTTCTTGGTGGCTGTTACTTCAGCTCGTATAGTCAGTGAGCTCCAAGCCCTGGTAGCCCATGCGCCTTATATTAAATTTCATCATAACAGAGTAGTCCTCCGCACTCATCCTAAGTTCTTGCCGAAGGTGGTGTTGGAGTTCCATCTGAACCAGTCAATTGTCTTGCCAACATTTTTTCCCCGTCCACACACCTGCCCTGGTGAGGACAAGTTGCACACCTTGGACTGTAAGAGAGCATTGGCCTTTTACGTGGAGTGGACAAAGCCCTATCGACAGTCCGCCCAGTTGTTTGTTTCTTTTGATCCCAACAAGATTGGAGTTGCCATCGGAAAACGCACCATCTCCAATTGGCTGGCAGATTGCATTTCCTTCACTTATGCCCAAGCTGAGCTGACTTTGGAGGGCCATGTCACGGCTCACAATGTTCGGGCCATGGCTGTGTCAGTGGCTCACTTAAAGTCAGCCTCCATTGAAGAAATCTGCAAAGCTGCAACATGGTCATTGGTCCACACATTCACATCTCATTACTGCCTGCAGCAGGATACCCAACACGATAGTTGGTTTGGGCAGTCGGTGTTACAGAATCTGTTTGGGGTTTAGAATCCAACTCTACCCTCCTAGGCCCATTTCTGTTCTGTTCCAGGCTGCACTCTCACTTAGTTGTGTTTGTTTTCAGGTCAATCTCGGTTATGTCCTCGCTGTTGCGGGGCCCAATTGACCAATGTTCATTGTTTTGAGTGAGCCTGGGTGCTAGGGATACCCCACATGTAAGAATATGGAGCCTGCTTGTCCTCGGAGAAAATGAAGATACATACCTGCAGCAGGTATTCTCCGAGTGCAGCAGGCTCCATATTCTTACAACCCTCCCTCCTCCCCGTTGGAGTTGTCTGCTTTTATCTTGTTTGCTTTCTATATAACTAGTTCAGTCACGCTCGCGTTGCGGGCGGGAAGTGGCTCGCGCATGCGCGGTGCATTCGGGCCTCTCAAAACTTCTGTTTTTTTTTCTGAAGAAAAGTTCCGGTCTCCTGGGCCGTCGCAGACGATGACCCACACGTGAGAATGTGGAGCCTGCTGTCCTCAGAGAATACCTGCTACAGGTATGTATCTTCATTGTGCCAGCACATGCAGCAGAACCAGCCTTTTTAGAAATATACACATGATAAAAATGAATGGCTTAAACCCAGCAGCTTCCACACAGAGGTGTCACACTTCAGTAATGTATTTATTCCAAGTGCATGTGTTGCACACGTACTCCCTGTCAGACCCCCCCAACCCTCTGTGCCTTAAAATCATCTTCCTCCAGTTTATGCTCGGGCAGTGGCAGCAGCACTTATAGGCTGCCTGCAGCCTGCACCAGGACTTTCTCTCTGAACGGTCCCGTCGCTTCTGACACAATTTCCTGTTTTGTAATGGGCAGGACCATTCAGAGAGAAAGTCCTGGTGCAGGCTGCAGGCAGCCTATAAGTGCTGCTGATGCTGCCTGGGCGAAGACTGGAACAGAGCAGAGGTGATTTTAAGGTACTGGGGGGGGGGGGGGTATAAGGGGCGCCATGGGGGTGCACTCCCTGTTAACAATTCCTGGCTACGCCATTGTTGCACATATATGTGGAAGTGGTGCCCCATTTAACAAACCTACATGTGTAAGTGCAACCAAGTAAGTAGTAAGGTCACAATTTTAATTTGGTTTCAGTTTGGAGGTGGAAATGAACTACATGGGCTTAAGGAGAATGATTCCTGAAATCCGTGGTGTAAAGCCCTTGCTGAAATCAACACCTTATTTAAACCTACAGTATGGGCTGGATTCAGTAAATGGTGCCCAAATGTAAGCACTGGAAAGATCCATGCAAAACTAGTATTCTATAAAGTGCATTCCGTACCAAGCGCCCTTTACAGAACAGCTCTTAGTGCTGATTCTGGTGCCCAGCTTTGAGCACAAGGACTTAGACCTGCTGAAACCTGGTATAAACACTGGTGCATAAATTGGGCACGCAACCTCAGAATTCTAGAACACTGCGCCTAAACCTTTGGAATGCCCCTGACCCGCCCTTGCCCCTACCATGGCCACACTCCCTTTTGGGTTACAGCCGAGACACTTTGGGCACACAGTGTCATAGAATAGCGCATAATGATGGTAAAAAGTAAGCAGACTAAAATAGAAAGGTCAAACCAAAGTTTATTAAAACCACATAGATTCACACTGCCTGACACAGGCCATGTTTTGCCCAAATCAGGGCTGCATCAGGGGCTCTAAAATTACAAAAAAAAAATTGCTATGCATAAAATATATCTTAAAGAATGTGGAATAAATGTATGCAGACATAAATCATAAAATAATATAGAGAAATAGCACAGTTATAGTTCAATGTACTCATGCATCACAGTAATCCATATAACTACAACCCAATAGTGAAACTGCAAACGTAAAAGCCACTTTCCAGCACAGAGTGTTATTTAATTGTTTGAAAGACAGATCAATACTGTTCACTAAATTGTATGCAAACATAGAACCCACACTGATATAGTGGAACATCACAGATATAGCTTAATAAATTTAAAAAAAAGCACATACAGGTGACCATATGACTAACCCAATAGTGAAACAGCATGCTAGAGAACCACTATCCAGCACCGAGTGTACTTTTAATTAATATTGAAAGAATAGATCTATACCTTTCACTAGATTCAAACATGCTTCATTAAAACCAGAAATCAATATAGAGACAGATCTCTGAAAGCATAACTATTTCTCAGAATTGGGACACATAGAGGGGCATAATCGAATGCGAACGCTTATCTCCATGGGCGTCTATGTCCGAAAATGGGTACGTGAAGAGGCGGGACAGACCGTATTTTCGAAAAAATGGACGTTTTTCAGCTGGGCGTTTGTTTTTTTTTTAGCGATAATGGAAACTAAAAATGCCCAGCTCAAAAACGTCCTAATCCGAGCCATTTGGTCGTGGGAGGGGCCACGATTCGTAGTACACTCGCCCCCCTAACATGCCAGGACACCAACTGGGCACCCTAGAGGTCCGTGCGGTGGACTTCAGACAACACTCCCACATGCATAGCTCCCTTACCATGGGTGCTGAGCACCCAACTCCCCTCCCCCAAAACCCACTACCCACAGATGTACAACACTACCATAGCTCTTAGGGGTGAAGGGGGCACCTACATGTGGGTACAGTGGGTTTTGCAGACCTCCCATTTACCAGCACAAGTGTTACAGGTAGGGGGGATGGGCCTGGGTCCACCTGGTTGAAGTGCACTGCGGTACCCACTAAAAGTGCTCCAGGGACCTGCATACACGCAGGCCTCTAGTACTTGTTGCTACTAAATAACATTGGCACACCAGTTGACACCTGAAGACTAATCTCTCCAAAAACATCCTTTATTGGAATAAGCACGCTTTCTCACAGTTAACTGCAGATCAGAGGTTGTGCCCCACTGGCAACGAGTCTCCCTGGTACTGAGATTAGCAGTAGGTCAGAGCTGGCAGAATGGTGTACAATGCCCTCTTTCAGCCACATTCAAGGTAAGAACTAAGTTCTGTAACGTGGCTAACACGTGAAAGGGATCTAAAGCTGGCTTACAAAAATGGCCACTACCTCATGGACTACCGGAAACAAAACAGGGCACACTCTGACCCAGTAAGCAGGGGGAAAAGCACCATGGGAGTAGAGCCTACCAACTACCAACATCGTGAGCATTTGCCACAAGCTAGTGGAATCACGGAGCCCAATACCCTACACCCACCACAATGCATTGCTGATGTGACTCTGCAGTGCGCATAACAGAAAAGGTGTCACACTCACCCGAGAGCCACATCACAACCAGGGAAAGGCTGGCACAGGATAGAACACATTCTGCTGTCATGGAGGTGGGTAGGGCATTTGAGGCTGGCATAGAGGCTGGAAAAAAAGTTTGTAAAGTGGGGTTTTTTTGGTGGGAGGGGGTTAGTGCCCACTGGGGGAGTCCGGGGAGGTCATCCCCGATTCCCTCCAGTGGTCATCTGGGCAGTTGGGGCACTTTTTTGGGACTTGTTCGTGAAAAAAAAGGGTCCACAAAAAGTGACCCAAAATCGCGGTAAAAACGCATTTTTTTTCGATTATTAGCTAAAGACGACCATCTCTCCTCTGCCGATAACCACGCCCCAGTTCTGCCTTCACCACGTCTCCTACACGCCCCCATCACTTACCCGTTTCCGCGACGGATTGCAGTTGGAAACGCCAAAATCAGATTTCGATTATACCGATTTGGGCGCCCACGGAAGAAAGATGCCCATCTCTCGATTTGGGTCGCAATATAGGCGTTTTTCTCTTTCGATTATAAGCAGGATAGAGAGGCATAATTGAAAGGGACGTCCAAGTTTTGTTGAGGACGTCCTCGCAAAACGTCCCGAAGGAGGGGAGGGGAAACCCGCATTATCGAAACAAGATCGACGTCCATCTTTCGTTTCGATAATACGGTCGTGGACGTCCAAATCTTGAAATTTTGGTCGTCCTTAGAGATGGTTTGTCCCTAGACTTGGTCATTTATGATTTTAGTCTATAATGGAAACCAAGGACGTCCATCTCAGAAACAACCAAATGCAAGCCCTTTGGTCGTGGGAGGAGCCATCATTTCTAGTGCACTGGTCCCCCTGACATGCCAGGACACCAACTGGGCACCCTAGGGGGCACTGCAGTGGACTTCAGAAATTGTTCCCAGGAACATAGCTCCCTTACCTTGTCTTCTGAGCCCCCCGAAACCTCCCCTAAAACCCACTACCCACAACTGTACACCACTACCATAGCCCTTACAGGTGAAGGGGGGCACCTAGTTGTGAGTACAGTGGGTTTCTGGTGGGTTTTGGAGGCTCGCTGTTTCTTCCACAACATAACAGATATGGGGGGGATGGGCCTGGGTCCGCCTGTCTGAAGTGCACTGCACCCACTAAAACTGCTTTGATGGACCTGAGTATGACATCTGAGGCTGGCATAGAGGCTGGCAAAAAATATTTTGAAAGAAAGTTTTTGAGGGTGGGAGGGGGTTAGTGACCACTGGGGAAGTAACGGAGGTTATCCCCGATTCTCTCTGGTGATCATCTGGTCATTTTGGGCACCTTTTTGTGCCTTGGTCGTAAGAAAAAACATGACCAGGTAAAGTCGTCCAAGTGCTCGTCATGGACGCCACTTTTTTTTCCATTATGGATTGAGGACATCCATATGTTAGGCATGCCCAACGCCTTCACTACACTTCCAATACGCCCCCTTGAACTTTGGCCATCCCTGCGATGGAAAGCAGTTGGGGACGTCCAAAATTGGCTTTCGATTATACTGATTTGGACGACCCTGGAGAAGGACGTTCATCTTCTGATTTGTATCGAAAGATGGGCGTCCTTCTCTTTCGAAAATGAGGCCTGATACCTAAAAAGTGACACCAAATTATACCATAGCGGTTTGACTGAAAAACATGGCAAGGGACGTTACTCCCTTTACTTTGTGGTACCTAAGAAAGGAGGTTTTGTCCGGCCTATCCTCGACCTCAAGGGTCAATCGGGCCTTGGAAGTTCGGCACTTCCGGATGGAGACTCTCCACTCTGTTATAGCGGCAGTGCAGGCATGGGAGTTCCTGGCATCCTTGGACATCAAGGAAGCTTACTTGCATATTCCCATCTGGCCTCTTCATCAACGCTTTTCCGCATTTTGCAGTTCTGAGGACTACTCCCAGTTCAGAGCCCTCCCTTTCGGTTGGCTACTGCTCCGCGGACCTTCTCTAAGTTATGGTGGTCTCGCGGCCTTCCTACGCAAGAAAGGAGTACAAGTCCATCTTTATCTGGACGACGGGTTGATCCGAGCCCCCTCTTATTCAGAGTGCGGCAGAGCTTCAGACCAGGTGATTGCTCTTTTGAGCTCCCCTGAGGTGGATCATCAACTGGAGAAAGCCAGCTGCGCCCGACTCAGTCCCTGGAGTATCTGGGAGTTCGATTCGACCCCCAAGTGGGCAGAGTGTTCCTGCCAGACAATCGGATTGTCAAGCTTCAGGCTCAGTTGGACAAGTTCCTAACAGCCTCCTCTCTTCGGGCTCGGGGACTATGGGCAGCTGTTGGGCTCTATGTTGGCCCCGATGGAAGTAGTGCCCTGGGTCAGGGCCCATATGAGACCTATACAGCTTCTCTCTGCTGCAGCGATGGACTCCCAGTTTTGGAGGATTACGCTGTGCGCCTTCCCTTGGATCCAGCGGTGCGCAAGGCGCTGAGCTGGTGGCTGAGGCCAGACAAGCCGTCCGCAGGAATGCCTCTTGTGACCCCGGAGTGGGTTTTTGTCACGGTGGATGCCTCTTTGTGGGGCTGGGGAGCCCACTGCTTGGGAAGGACAGCACAGGGGCTCTGGTCCCCTGCAGAGGCAGAGTGGTCTATCAACCTCCCGGAACTCAGAGCCATTCGGTTGGCGCCTTTGGAGTTTCTCCGGCCTGGCGCTGAAGCCAGTATGGGTCCTGTCTGACAATGCCACGGATGTGGCCTATGTCAATCGCCGGGGAGGTACCAGGAGCGCCCCTCTAGCCAAGGAGGCCATGAAGCTATGCCTGTAGGCGGAAGCAAACCGGGAACAGCTGTCGGTGGCCCACGTTGCAGGAGTCATGAATATTCGTTCTTGGACATCACGAAGCGCTGGGGCCAGCCGAGCCTAGACTTGATGGCGTCTTCAGCCAATTGCCAAGTGCCGCGCTTTTCAGCAGAGGACGGGACTCTCGATCTTTGGGAGTAGATGCTCTTCTCCCACAGTGGCCGACACAGGAGCTCCTCTTTTTGTTCCCGCCTTGGCCCATGTTGGGCAGGGTGCTAGGCCGGGTGGCAAAGCATCCGGGCCGGATAATCCTGTGAGTCCGGATTGGCCCAGACGTCCCTGGTATGCGGACTTGATCAGGCTCTCAGTGGACGGACCTCTGCAGCTGCCAGCGGAGCGGGCCTGTTGCATCAGGGTCCTGTGGTGATGGAGGATCCCTCCCCCTTTGGTCTTATGGCCTGGCTATTGAGCGGCAGCGTCGGAGCAAGCAGAGCTTCTCAGACAAGGTCATCACCACTATGCTGAGAGCGAGGAAGCGCTCTACTTCTACTGATTACGCCAGGGTTTGGCGTACCTTGCATCGTGGTGTGAGGCAGGCTCACTTTCTCCTTCACTGCTCCAATTTCATCAGTGTTGCGTTTCCTGCAAGAAGGTCTGGAAAAGGCCTGGCGCTCAGTTCCCTTAAGGTCAGGTAGCGGCTCTTGCTTGCTTCAGGGGTCACCTGAAGGGTGTTTCCCTGGCATTGCAGCTAGATGTGGTGAGCTTTCTCAAGAGAGTTATTCTCCTGCGCCCTCCTCTGCACGCAGTGGTACCTGTGTGAATCTCAATCTGGTGCTAAGAGCCTTGCAGAAGCCGCCTTGTGAACCCTTGTCGAGGGCATCTCTGAAAGAATTGACGTTGAAAGCAGTCTTTTGGTGGCTATCACTTCAGCCAGAAGAGTTTCCGAGCTCCAGGCACTATCATGTCGAGAGCCCTTTCTGCAGTTCACTGAGGCAGGAGTTGTTCTATTCGCACAGTGCCTTCCTTCCTGCCCAAGATTGGTCCTCGCTTCCATGTGAATCAGCAGCTCTGTCTACCCTCCTTTCGTAGGGACGACTACCCAGAGGAGTACTCTGCTCTCAAATATTTAGATGTGAGACGAGTCATCATCAGATACTTGGAAGTGACCAATGATTCCGGAAGTCGGATCATCTGTTTGTGCTGTTCGCAGGTCCTCGTAAGGGTCTGCAGGCTGCCAAGCCTACAGTGGCACGATGGGTCAAGGAACCCATTGCAGCGGCTTATGTGGCCGCAGGGAAGGTGCCGCCTATCCAGCTGAAGGCTCACTCCACTAGAGCACAGGCGGGCCTCGATGGCAGAGGCCGAGTCCGTCTCCTTGGAAGAGATTTGTAGGGCTGCAACTTGGGCATCGGCTCATACCTTCTCCAGACATTACCGCTTAACTGTGGCTGCTCGGGCGGAGGCCCGGTTTGGAGCTTCAATGTTGCGGTCAGGGATTTCTTTGTCCCGCCTGGGTGAGTACTGCTTCGGTACATCCCACCAATCTATGGATTGATCAGCATGATGATATGGAAGGTAAAATTATGTATCATACCTGATAATTTTCTTTCCATTAATCATAGCTGATCAATCCATAGCCCCTCCCAGATATCTGTACTGTTTATATTCTGGTTGCATTTCAGGTTCAAGTTTAGTCTTCAGTTCCTGTTCAGGAGGACTTCGTGTTCAAGTTTTTTTCAATTGGATTCTTCAGGAGTTGAGACGATTTTGTGTTACAGTGAGCTGCTGCATTCCTCTCCCCTCGTTTTACGGGGCTGGATTGAGACCTAAATTCTGCCGGTGCTCCCTCCCGCTTCGTGCGGCCGTAGGGCAGCTTTGTACCCCTCCCGCTTCGGCGGTGTTAGGGTCAGTCAGCTCCTCTTGCGGTTGCAGGATAAGCCAGATCCCCCCATATCGGTGGGTGTGGTGTCCCTCCCCCGCTCCGCGGGGATGAGCTGGACGGATTCCCCTCCCCACTTGTGTGGGGATGGGCTGGGTTGATTCCCCTCCCCCGTTTCGGCGGTGGTGAGCTGGGCAGAGTGTCCCTTCGTGGGTGTAATTCGCTAAGTGCTGAGTCCTGCGGATGGAGCTTTGATATCGACATACTGAGGAGTTTCCGGCAGCACATGACCACATATAGGGAGGCAAAAGGATTGCTCTCTATCTCCACCTGCTGGTAGATGGACACAACCCCACCAGTCTATGGATTGATCAGCTATGATTAATGGAAAGAAAATTATCAGGTATGATACATAATTTTACCATGGCTACTGAATTCTGACACGTGCTTAAAATACTGTTGTTGTCATAAATTTTTGTTTCTTTTCAACTAGTCCCAAAAAGAAACACAAAGGGCTCTCAAGAATGGAACAAGTACTCTTTATTGATGACCCGACATGGGCCGTATTTCGGCGTAACCTAATGCTTGCCTTATGGATCAATGCAACAGAGCAACACTAAATACTTTTGGCATGTTTTCTTGGTGTCCAGCTTTGCACTAGGAATTGTTTCCGCTTTCAGTAAGTTTGGATTATTAATTGATGATTTACTGCAATGTGAGCAACTACTCAAGTTTTAGCATTGCTTTGTTGACTTAACCTCTGAGGCAGGAGTTAAATTATGCTGAAACACGGCCCCTGTCAGGTCATCAATAAAAGAGTACTTGTTCCATTCTTGAGAGCCCTCGGTGCTTCTTTTTAGACTGCTTGTGCTGTGCACTTTCATCTTCTCTGTTGCTTTTTTTTTTTCAACTAGTCATATTACTCGGATTCCATTCCAATCAATCTCCAGTTTGGTGGGCGTTATCTAACCCAGGCCCTGTGTGATTTGGGTGCAGAGTAGCTGGCCCTGGCAGGCTGATCATTCTTAAAATGGTATAACTGAGGAAGGGACCCCTGTCTGCAGAAAGCCTACATTGAAAATAAATGAAGTGATGAACGTTGCAGATATGGTATGTCATAGCTAGGCAAATTAGAATATTGGCTTTTTTTGGGTTGATAGGGAACAGGATGACTAAATTCAGAACCAGCCCTCTGTGGTGGCAGTTTTATGTGAACAATAAACCCATATAGAGAGCTGTTCTATAACAGCGTGCCTATATTTAGATGACTATTCTATAAAGGAAAGTAGCATAGGCATAAAAGTTTAAGGGGGTACCTTAAAATCACCTCGCTCCACTCCACCCGGGCAGCAGCAGTGGCACTCATAGACTGCCTGCAGCCTGCACTTGGGCTTTCTCTGTGAACTGTCCTGCCCTTCACACAACAGGAAATTATGCCAGAAGGGGCGGGAACGTTCACAGAGAAAATCCCGGTGCAAGCCATAGGCAGCCTATGAGTGCCGCTGCCTGGGCAAAGACTGGGGGAAGATGATTTTAAGTTTCGGGCAGGGATGTGTATGCAACATACGCATCTGGAATAAATACGCCAATGAAAGCAGGTGCTTACTTTCCTTTATATGTTTTACTAGTCAAAAAGGCCCGTTTCTGAAACCTATGAAATGGGCGCTAGCAAGGTTTTCCTCGGATGTGTGTATGTTCAGGGCCGCGAGAGGGGGGGGAAAGGGGGGACAAAATTCCCCGGGCCCCGGGCCTCCAGGGGGACCCGGCGCCGGAGTCCCACTCCGCCCTCTGTCATCAGGACCTCGCACCTCCTGGGGCCCTGCGGCGCTTCCTGGCGCTCCCTTCCTCGTTGCAACGCTCTCATCTTCATTTTTCCCAGCCGCCCTGCATGTAACAAGTTGCAGCGGCGAAAACGCAGGCTCGCCTCTTCTTTAAGCCCTTCCCCTTCTCTTTCAGCATGCACTGATGCAATTTCCGGTTTCCGCGAAGGCGGCACAGTGCACGCTGAGAGAGAAGGGAAGGGCTTAAAGAAGAGGCGAGCCTGTGTTTTCGCCGCCGCTGCACCTTTTTAAATGCAGGGCGGCTGGCCTGGAAGGAAGGAAGGGCTGTCCTTGTTGTCTTCATTTGTGGGTAGCATTTTTATTTATTCTCACTTATATTTTCAAACGTGCCGGCTTGTGCAGCATAGGAATGTATACAGAGGAAGTATAATAATGGAACAACTTTTTGTAGTAATGTGTCATTTGGAGGGGCTGTTTATAGGGACTCTCTAGGTGTTGTATTCGTGCAGGCATTTTTTTACTCCTGGTAAAGGGTCACTAAAACAGACATCATTTATGAGATTCAGGTGCTCAACACTTAAGAGTTTTTATCTGCTTATTTATTTACTTATGACACTTATGTGCTGGAAACCTGAGGGCACAGCTGGGGCTGGGAACTGAAACTGGGGGGGGGGGGGGAAGGGGGGGGTAAGTGGGGGCAAGTCACTGGACATGGAGGGGAAGGGAGGGAGGACAGGGAGCAAAGGAGAATCACTGGGGATGAGTAGGGAGGGCAGGGGAGCAAGGAGAGTTGCGATGGATGGAGGGGAGGGGAGGAGAAATGCTGGACATGGAAGTGAGGGAAGAGAGGAAGGAGATGAACATGGATGGAGGGGAGAGGAGAAATTCTGGATATGGATGGAGGAGAGGGGAGAATTGAAATGCTGGATATGGATGCAGGGGAGGGAAGAGAGGACATGAGATGAACATGGATGGAGGGGAGGCGAGAGAGGATAAATGCTGGACATGGATGGAGGAGAGGGAAGAGAGAGGAAGGAGATGCATCCTGACGGAGATGAGGGAAAGGGAAAAGAGGAGAAAAACTGCACATGGCTGGAGAAAATAGGCAAAAGCTGGATCCACTCTATACCTCTTCCAGTCAAGTCCGCGGAGGACCCAGCTTTTACCTATGGATGTAGGGCAAGAAATGAAGAAGAAAGTAAAGAAATAAATGGAAAGGAAACCCTGGAAGTGGAGTTAAGGGAGCAGATAGCAACAGAATCAGAGACTGGGACCAACATGATCTGAAATACAGTCACAAGACAACAAAGGTAGAAAAAAATCATTTTATTTTCATTTTAGTGTTTGGAATATGTCCAGTTTGAGAATTTACATCTGCTGTCTTATTTTGCAGTGTATAGCAATGTTCTGTTTTTCTGGTATTGTGCGGCATGCAGAATCTGTATGCTAATTTGGTTTTCTCATTTTGGGTATACTGGGGAGGGGTGGTGGCTCTGAGAACTGGTCTGCACAGCTCCCTGCAGTTGCTAAGACCAGCCCTGTCCGTCGTCGACCGTCTGCCACCAGGCCGGGCCCCCTGCATTGAAATCACAGCGCCTCTCACCTCCGTGTGAAAGTGCTACAGGCAGCAGCAGATCGCCTCCCTTCGGGCTTCCTTCCCTCACTGTGTCCCGCCCTCACGGAAGTTACATCAGATGAGGGGGGACACAGGGAGGGAAGGAGGCCCGAAGGAGGGAGGCAATCTGCTGCTGCCTGCAGTGCCTTCACATGGAGGTGAGAGGCACTGTGATTTCAATGCAGGGGCCCACTGGTGCGCGCGGGGGGGAGGGGGGGGGGGGAGCGGTGGCGACCTTGGGGGGGGCCCGGGGGGGCCTTGTCCCGGGCCTGGCCCAGTCTCTCGGCGGCCCTGTGTATGTTTGAGAGAGTGTGTGTGAGAGTGACTGTGTGAGAAAGAGAGTGAATGTGTGAGTGTGTGTGTGACAGATATTTGATAACCCACCAATTCTGAAACAAGTTTCAGCGGTTTACGATCCAATAAAAACAATGTAAAAGAAAGGAACGCCATAATAAATAAGACAGAGTACTCAACCATACAACACATATTCTAAGTCTAAAAAAACAAGAGCTAAGGACTAAATCCTACATTCTCTTGACTGCTGAGGCAATGGAGACCCAACTGGCCTTGCTGTGGATGTGTTTAATTGAATCCCAATGCCAATTCAAACAAGTGGGCTTTAAGGACAGATTTAAATTTAGGAAAAGATAATTCTGATCACAGAGAAAGAGAGCTAAAAGAAATAAGCTGAACTGTGAGTAGCTTCCTAGGAGATGGAAGTACCAGGCGATGGGAATCTAAGGAATGCAGTGAATGCGAGGGAGTGTAAGGAATGGTGACAGAACAAAGATATAGAGGGGAACCCAAATGCATCAATCTGTGAGCCAAGCATAGAACCTTAAACCAACATCTGTAATGGATAGGCAACTAGTGTAATTGAATAAGAAGTGGGGAAGGGTGATCCAAATGTTTAGCATGACAGAGAAAACTAGCAGCCGAATTGTGAAGGGTCTGAAGACGGTGAAGAAGGTAAGGATGTATCCCACAATAAACAGTATTACAGTAGTCTACATGGGTAATGACAAAAGTGTGAATAAGTGTATGAAGTGCAGGGAAGTCAAGAAACCTTCTAATTGAGCAAATTCGATAAAGCCAGTAAAAACATTTTTTGATAATCTGAGAAACAGGGGCATAGCTACGGGCGGGCCCAGGCCTGCCCACCTAGTTTTAAGGTGGTTGAATTAAAACACACAGAGCAAAGCCAAAGCAGCAGCCTTCCACTAATTCATATCTACTGTTGTCGCACTGCTGCTTACTCAGCTGATCTCCCAGTCCCACCTACCTTTTGGGCAGACTTGGCACGGCAGTGAGTCACCACACTGAAAAATATGGTCGCATCTCTTGACTTCGTGGTGACCTACAGCATGCTTACCGTCCTCTTCCTTCTCAGCCCCTGTGTGCTGATGACTCATGTTCCATCCCACGCTGCACGCTCAACCTTGTTCTCACGGCTCGTCATCTTCTCAACAGGCTAAAAATAGCTGCATGCTCAGATGCAGGCGCCGGGAATTGGGACCATGCAGCACTGGCTGCTCCTCCCCCCCCCCCCCGGGCCCGGACCACAGATGGAAAGCCTGGTGCCGCCTGGGTGGGTAGCAACAGGCGCGGTTTCTTAGCTCTCTTACATTGTGCCTTAGTGCAGTAGCATTCCCCAGCGTCCCAGTAGTGCCCCACGGTGGGCCACAACACACTCTGCCTGAGTCAGCTACAGGAGCCAGGTGTCTGCACCACGTGGCAGTTGCAACTTTACTGCAAGCAGCTGCCCAGCACTGCAGGTAATAAAATTTGAAAAATTTTTCTTTTTTTAACATCATCATGTAAGTTTTTATTTTTTGTACTCAAAATGCTGGCTGGTGATGGTGAGATTCTGGGTGGGGTAGCACCAGTGGCGCACCAAGGGGGGGGGGATCTCAGAGGGAAGAAGGGAAGGGGAAGGGGAGGGGAGAAGGGGAGAGGGGAGAGGGGGGGGGGGGGGAGAAGGGGTGGGGGGGAGGGGGGGGGGAGGGGGGGTGGGGGGGGAGGGGAGAAGGGGACTGGGGTGGGGGTGAGGGGGGGGGGGGGGGGGGAGGGGGGGGGGGGGGGGGGACGGGGGGGGAGGGGAGGGGAAGGGGAGGGGAGAAGGGGACTGGGGTGGGGGTGTTCAGAGGAGAGAAGGGGACTGGGGTGGGGGTCTCAGACAGTAGAAGGGGAGGGGAGAAGGGGACTGGGGGGGGTGTTCAGAGGGGAGAAGGGGGCTGAAAAAAGGGGCAGAGAGAGAGAGGGGACAGATCCTAGATGGAAGGGGGAGCGAGAGGGAGGGCAGACCCTGGATGGATGGGAGAGGGAGGGCAAATGGTGGATTGAAGGGGCAGAGAGAAAGGGCAGGCAGTGGATGGAAGGGACGGCAGAGAGGGCAGACACTGGATGGCAGAGAGAGAGAGAGAGTGAAGACAGATGCTGGATGGAAGGAAGACGGTGAAAAGAAGATGAGGAAAGCAGAAACCAGAGACAACAAACTGTAAATAAAATATATTTTTTATTTTTTTTGCTTTAGGATAAAGTATTGTAGATGTGTTAAATGTTTATAATAGAACATGTAAATAAGGTAATCTTTTTATTGGACTAATTTTAATACATTTTGACTAACTTTCGGAGAACAAAACCCCTTCCTCAGGTCAGGATAGGATACTGTAACAGCACTATACTGTACTGACCCGAGGACGGAGGTTTTGGCCTCTGAAAGCTAAATGTATTAGTCCAATAAAATGGTATTATTTTACTTTCTATATTTGTTTTATTTCTATTTGTTAATTTGTAAAGTGGTGATTGGTACTTGTTAGTTTTTTTTCAAATTTACATCTGCTGTCTTTATATTTTGCACAGTACTAGGGGACAGTTTCTGTTTCTGTGGTGTTGCATTGTATGCAGAGTCTGGCATTGGGGGTTCAGTTTTTTTGTCTAAATAGAAAGTTTATGATTACTTATTCTATAGTGGATTAGGGTGTATCTGTGTTTGTGAAAAAGACATGGCTTTCAGTTGGCATTGACTGTGCAGGATCTACGATCTGTACTATTCTGTCTGGTTTCGTTTTACAATAGGTGAATTGATGTTCTAGTGCTCACTGTAGTGTTTAAGATGCTTTCCTTTTCCTTGTGTGACTCGTAGAAATGACTGTTATGGTATGGTAGAATTGCTCTATAGGTCCTGAGTGTTTTGTATTCTCGGCATGCCTAGTACTGGATTTGGGGGGGGGGGGGGTGTTAAAAAATGACCGGCCCCGGGTGTCAACTACCCTAGGTACGCCACTGGTAAGCACTTCACTTTTTATGTTATTCTTGAAGTACTTGCTGAATTTTCAAATGCTGCTGGACAGACAAAACTAGATTCCCTATCTCTTCTACATCAGATAGAGACAAAGAAATTCTTATTTCTGGCAGTTACATTTGGGAAATTATTTGAAAGCAGTGATTTTGCAACAAAAGGACTTCAGAGTGCCATGTTGTCTGTTACAGATTGCATTAATCTTATAGAGTGGCTAAAAGAAGCTTTTGCTCAGTTTAGGGAGAACACATCAAATGACGTTGATAAAGTTCTTAAGTTAACAGGGGATCTCATGGAGAAATATGCTATTGAAAAGTGGGGTGTTTCTTCCTCGCGAAAGACAAAGATACCTATAAAGTTTGGTGATTCATTGTTTTTTTCCACTTTGGGTAAATCTTCTTCTGTTCAAAGCAATGAAGATTTGAGACATCTGTGGAATGAGATAATTGACTGCCAGCTAAGTGAACTGAATAATCGTTTTCAAGATGATGCTTATGGAATGATAACTGCTTCTGCTGCCTGTATGCCAACATCTGAGGCCTTTGGCCGAAGAGAGAGTCTACTGCCCCCGTGCACTCTATGTGGCATTACCATAGAGGAAGCTGAATTAACAGTGTTTGTTCAGCATCTAAAACACAAAGTAGCAGAAGGTATACATTTTCCATCTTTAATCGAAGTACTAGACCAACTGCAATGTGGACATTTTCCCAAATGTCAATGCACTTTTAAGAGTACTTATCACTCTGCTGATGTCAACTTGCACTGTGGAACGATTGTTTTCAACTGTAAACAGGATCAAAACGGCATCAAGAGCCTCAATGCTCACCAGTCGCCTCCATAATCTGTCACTGTTATCATTTGAAAGAGAACTGTGTGATTCATTGGACTATGACAGAATTATTGATATATTCAACACCAAAAGACGGCGCCTCATTCTTTAGTGAGCATAGTTTCTCAACTTAATTTGCTAGATACTATTATACAGCTTTGGAATTGTACATTAGCTCCAAATTCCAATTTACTTTTCTAAAACATCACTAGTGCTGCCCACGAGGTACTTTTATAAGCCTATATACAGAGAGGCTCTTAGCCTTTGAGAAAGCCTAGCTGACTATAGAGGATATACCTTTTGTCAATCCCTATTAGACATGTGCTCTTTATTTAAACTGTATTTGATTTTTTTTCTTTGTCTCACTACATCAAACACATATGTAAAAAATGTGTTTTGTCCCACAACACAATATGCATTCCATATTATGCACTTACTGTTTTTGTATTAAAGCACACTGCACTGTTCTTTTTAAATAGTTACAATTCTTGAGTGCATGTAACCACACCTGTACTTCCTACATTTGATAAGTAAGAGATGGCTTTGTTCTTGTTTTTATTTTAAACTTTTTTTTTTTTTTTTTTTTTTACAAATGCTCTTGACATAGCCTTCCGGCGAAACGTGTTGGATCATTTTCAGTAAAGTATTTTGGTTTGTTCTTCATCTGTGATTCGTTCTGTCCTTTGATATAAGTTTCTTATAAAGCAAAGTTGAAGGATATGTGCCAAACTGTGGCAATTTTATTTTGTCAGCATCAGAATAGAGAGAAAGCAGTAGAGCCAAAGGAAGGGGAAAAGTCTTGAAAGGTTTTCTTCCTGTTTTGCTTAATCTGGCATTTACATTTGTTATAAGCAAAGTATATGCCATTGCTGTAATTATACTGCTATGTGTGTTGACATATTTGCCATTATAGTAGACATATCTGATCAAGTTTGATATATATATAGTGGCCACCCATATTAGCTCTGGGCCCAGCCAAAATGTCAGGTCTGGCTGCGTCACTGCTGAGAAACCTGATTTTGGAATATCAAATTAGAAACAAACATGACTCCAAGATAACGAAACGTATTCACAGGGGTAACCAAAATATTAAAGAAATTAAGTGGAATAGATGGAGCAGGCAGTGAACCAGTCACCCAACATACCGTTGTCTTTGTGGGATTAAGGACCATCTTGTGAAGAGAAAGCCAATTGGAGAGAACAAAAAGATAGGATTGCAAATGAGATAAGTCAGGTGAAGAGGCAAACAGGAAAGATCAAAAGAATATCATCTGTATATATGAAAAATTTGACATTCTGATCTTGATAAGAAAA
This sequence comes from Microcaecilia unicolor, assembly GCF_901765095.1. Lineage (NCBI taxonomy): Eukaryota > Metazoa > Chordata > Amphibia > Gymnophiona > Siphonopidae > Microcaecilia > Microcaecilia unicolor. The sequence goes on along the minus strand of NW_021963163.1, from coordinate 80,775 downwards.
GCCAGAGAAAAATCCTATATAATAATTCTCACCATCAACGTTCTAAAGTAGCTGCCTGTGTCCGTGGCTCCAGAGCTAGGCTCGGTAGCCAGGCTGACGTCACTCACAGCTGATTCCCAGGCAGGGGGAGGAGTAGCGTGTTTCCCTACTCCTCCCCCTGCCTGGGAATCAGCTGTGAGTGCGCCGCTCCCTGCGACACGACAAGCACGGCACCAGACAACCCACCCCCTCGGCGCACCACCCAAGCCCCTCCCCCCCAAGCACATCAACCCCTTGCCACCCGCAGCTGCCAGTTCAAGAACCCAATTCCCTCCCTCCCTCCGATTTGCAAAGACCCCTCTCCATCCGATTTTCAGACCCCCCCTCAGAGTTCCTGATCCCTGGACCCCCCTGCTGCGACCCTCTCGAGCCCCCCTTCCCGCCGCCAGCCCTCCCCTGCCGCCGTCGCGTACCTGTGCTGGTGGGGGACCCCAATCCCCGCCAGCCAAAGTCCTCTTCTCGGCCGCGCAGCGTGGACGAATGACGTGATCAAGTTGAAATCTGTTTGTGTGTGTGCGTCTGACGTCAGATGCACGAACACAAACTAATTCAAACTTAATCACATCATTTGTCCACTGCGCCACAAGGCCGAGAAGAGGACTTCGGCTGGCGGGGGTTGGGGTCCCCCGCCAGCACAGGTATGCAACGGCGGCAGGAGAGGGTTGGCGGCGGGAAAGGGGGTTCGAGAGGGTCGCGGCAGGAGGGTCCAGGGGTCAGGAACTCCAAGGGGGTCTGTAAATCGGAGGGAGGAAGGCAGGGAGGTGGGGTCTGGAACTCGGAGAGAGGGAGGGGGTCTGCAAATCGGAGGGAGGCAGGGAGGTGGGGTCTGGAACCCAGACAGCGGGAGGGAGGGGTCGAACTCAGAGGGGGATCTGGAACTGGGGGGGGCGGGGTTATGGAATTGGAGGAAGGGGATGAGAGGGGAGGAATGCACCACCTGTACAAAAACTAAAAAACAAAACACGGGGGGACGACCCTGGAACTCGGAGGAATGGAGGGAGGGAGGACACTGGAACTGGGTGGGAGGGAGGGGCCCCAGGCACACACACTCTCTCTCACAGACACACACTCGCACACAGTCTCACTCACTCTGTCACACACACACACTCGCAAATTCACTCTCTCTCTCTCACACCAGGGGCGTAGCCAGACACCCAATTTTTGGTGGGCCTGGACCCAAGATGGGTGGGCAGAAGAACCTCACCCCATCCCATAGGTGATTTGGTCTCTCCTCTCGCCTGCATACCATATGGTCTCTCAAATATCCCCCCTCTCCTGCACACCTTTTAAATTTCAGATTTTCACCGGCAGTTAGGAGCAACTAATACACACTACTCATGTAGGCCCCACATCCTTCCCACTGATGCAGCTTCCTGTTTCCGCATAGGCGGGAATACATCAGAGGGAAGGCTGTGGGACCGGTGTAAGCAGTATGTATCAGTCACTGCTTCCTGCAGGTGAAGATCTGCTATTTATAAGGTATGCAGGAGGGACAGTTGTTGGGAGTTTTCAGCTTGAGAATCTCTGCCGGCCACATTATAGGTGTGCTGCTGTTGGTGGGCCTGAGCTCAAAGTGGGTGGGCCTGGGCCCACCCAAGCCCACCCTTGGCTATGCCACTGTCTCACACACTCTCTCTCACACACACTCTCTCAAACATACACACTCCAAGGAAAACCTTGCTAGCGCCCGTTTCATTTGTGTCTGAAATGGGCCTTTTCTACTAGTGTTAAATAAAAGGTGGGGGGGGGAAAGAACAGAACCTCGGAGGACACCACAGTGCAAGGGTCTGGGAGTGGAGGTGGAAGGTACAATAGAAACCAAAAAACTCCTAACAGCAAGAAAGGAAGTGAACCAGCTAAGAACAGTACCAGAAATCTCAATTGGCTGAAGCTGAGACAAAAGAAGAGAATGATCCACAAGATCGAATGTCACAGAAAAATCAAGAGATACTAGAAGGACAACCATCCCAGTATCCGGAAATGAGTGGAGCTCACTATTCAAAGCTATTACTATGGTTTCAGTGCTTCGTTTAGCATGGAACTCTGTCTGTCTGGGATGAAGAACCCAATGCTGATCGGTAAACTGTAGCAACAGAGTAAAAACCACTATCTCTGTGATTTTAGAAAGAACATTACTGTTAGAAATAGGTTGTAGTGTTCAGGAAGTGAAGGATCAAGTGTAGAATTTTTAGGATAGGCTTAACAACTGCTTTTTTGCACAGTGAATAGACCAGACCAGAAGAAAAACTAAGGTTAACCAAATGTAAGATCAGCAGAAGAAGGCCATGCCTAATCGATCTTAATCCAAGACGATGGAAAAGGATCAAGTAGAGAAGTGGTAAGATGCATAGCTCCCTATCCGTTTCCGTATACAGTTCAAGCTGCTCTTATTAACCTATAAGTGCATTCACTCTGCTGCCCCTCACTACCTCTCCACCCTCATATCTCCCTACACTCCTTCCCAGGAACTCCGTTCATTAGGCAAATCTCTCCTAATTGCACCCTTCTCCTCCATCGCTAACTCCAGACTCCGTTCCTTTTATCTCGCCGCACCTTATGCCTGAAATAGACTTCCTGAGCCATTATGCCAAGCTCCATCCCTGGCCGCCTTCAAATCTGGGCTAAAGGCCTACCTGTTTGATGCTGCTTTTAATTCCTAACTTGTCACCTGCTCGTAAACTTTCTTGTCTTCCTCTCTTCAATAGTCCCTTTTCCCTATGTGTCCTATCTGTCTGTCCTACCCTTATCCCTTATTTGTCCTGTCTGTCTGTCCTGATTTAGATTGTAAGCTCTTTTGAGCAGGGACTGTCTTTTCTTCATGTTCAATTGTGAAGCGCTGCGTACGACTGGTAGCGCTATAGAAATGATTTGTAGTAGTAGTGAGAGAAGAAAGACCAGGTATTGGTTACGGGTACACAAGGGGAGCAATGCGAAGAGACAGAAATTAGAGGCTGAGAGACAGTTGAGGCCCAAAGGGTGGAAACCTTATCAGAAAAATAAGAGGCTAATCGGTCTACATCAGACGAAGTCAAGGACTGTGCTGGAGAACCAGAGCTAGTAAGTCGTGACACAATAGAAAACAAAGACCTAGTACAGTTATTAAATTTGACCAGTTGCTTGGAGAAGTATGATTTTTTTGCAGGTTTAACTTGAGATGAATAATAGGAACAAGCGGACTTATACACTGTCAGAGATTGGGGGGGGGGGGAGGATGAAATTTATGGCCAGTGGCGTACCGCGGTGGGGGCGTTCCACCCCGGGTGCACGCCGCTGGGGGGTGCCGCGGCGCGTGCCTGTGGGTTCCGAGTTCGCTACGCTAACTTCGCTGGTTCGCTGCAGCTCCCTCCCTCTGCCCCGGAACAGGTTACTTCCTGTTCCAGAGCAGAGGGAGCTGCAGCGAACCAGCGAAGTTAGCGTAGCGAACTCGGAGCCCACAGGCGCGCGCCGCGGCACCCCCCCCCCAGCGACGTGCACCCGGGGGGGGGAGGTGTCATTTCGCGGGGGGGGGGCACGCTGCACCCGCGGGGGAGGCACATCAGCGATCCGCCCCAGGTGTCATCGAGGGTAGGAACGCCATTGTTTATGGCAAATGTGTTCTGCATGGCACATTTGGTGCCATAAAAGGAAGAGACCCTTATGATGCCAGGGATTATGAGCTTTATTGCTGGTAGAAAATGGTCGAGAAGAGGCTTTAAAAGAAGAAGAAAGAGCAAAAATCCAACCAACAGTTGTGCTCTCAAAGTCCATATCCAAGAACTTACCCAACAGAATGTAGATAACGGGATGAGAGGTCGGGTAATATCTGGAAAAATGGGTAGAGAGGTGTGGTAGCCGTGTTAGTCCACTTTTAAAGGTAATCAATAAAAATAAAACATGGAAAAGAAAATTAGATGATACCTTTTTTATTGGACATAACTTAATACATTTCTTGATTAGCTTTCGAAGGTTGCCCTTCTTCGTCAGATCAGAAATAGCCAAATGTTGGTAGATGACAGTATATATAAGTGAAACATCAAAGCATTCATTTATAAATCATAAAATTGTACTGCTTTGTCACTCTCCTATCTCCATGCATATCTCCCTGTCCCTCATCCACCCAACTCTTCCTGTCTCTCACCTATCCACCCCCATCCTGTTAGACTGTCACTGAAATGCTTTGATATTTCACTTATATATACTGTCATCTACCAACATTTGCTTATTTCCAATCTGATGAAGAAGGGCAACCTTCGAAAGCTAATCAAGAAATGTATTAAGTTATGTCCAATAAAAAAGGTATCATCTTATTTTATTTTCCATGTTTTATTTTGTTTTATTTCTATTGCTTACCTGGAAAAATGGGGAAGCTGCGATGGACAGAGGAAAAGATGATCCGACCCTGTTAAGGCTAGGGGAGACAAAAACCTAAGTGAAGCAGAATGAATACTAGCGTAAGCTGGAAAATATGCGCCTATAAGTTAGGCATGTGCTGATAGTAAGTGCTTGTGCCTAAATGCTGGACATAAGCACGTAACTCATAGCATTTTATAAGTTATGCATGTGTGACTTTCGCCCCTATGTATGCCTACCTGTAAAGTATGTGCTATGTATGATATGGGCGTATTTACAGAATAGCGCTTAGGTAGGGTTTTTGGCATTTATGCGCATATGTGTGTATGTTGGTATTTATGTTAGTGCCTTCTTTACAGAATTCCCCCCTCCCCACCCCCGGAGGCCTTACTGCCTGGTAGGTTGTATAGTATTTGCAGAAGCTCAAAGAAACCAGCTTTTACTTGCAGAGCACAGCCAGAGTTTCCTTACCATTACTAGCATGAAGGGCCCTTGCAAAGCAAACAAAATGGAAAATAAACCTTAATAACAGTTATCAGAAAGCCGATTCCTCTTCTGTATTGTTCAATATTTCAAAAGAAAGACAGGCACCAACTCTGCTTGTTCTATAAATGTAAACAACTGTTTCAGAGCTGTCAAGGGGTCTCAATTTTTGAGAGGGAGATTTTAGTACATGCCCCCCGCCCACTTTGTCTTCCTTCCACCCACTCTACATGGCTGCACCCCCTGGCACACCTCAAACCCACAGCCATTTCAGAAAATACTTTATTTAATAGCCTAATACTTTTTTCAGTCAGTTTCAGAAGCCAAAATCTCCTTCCTCAGGTCAGATAGCTGTATTAATAAAGGTTAATAAATGCAAATAAAACACAAAATAGAAAATAAGGTGATACCTTCACTAATTTTAAAACATTTTTGACTAGCTTTCAGAGACTTGCACTTCCTTCCTCAGGTCAGGTCAGTATAATGGTGTTATGGTATCCCCTCCTGACCTGAGGAAGGAAGTGCAAGTCTCTGAAAGCTAATCAAAAATGTTTTAAAATTAGTGAAGGTATCACCTTATTTTCTATTTTGTGTTTTATTTGCATTTATTAACCTTTATTAATACAGCTACGACATTACTTTATACTAAATTAAAAATAAAATTGTTTTCTGTACCTTTGTTGTCTAGCCATTTACTGTTTCTAATTGCGTTGCTCCCAGTCTCTTAATTCTGCTTTCCTTTGTCATCTCTTAACTCTCTTGCCAGGGTTTCTGTCCATTTGTCATTTTCTCTCCTTTTTCTTTGTTTTCTTCAATTTTTTTCTGCCTCTCTCTCTGTCCAAATTTAATTCATTCTTACTATCCATTCTTTAATTTCCTTCTTTTTACTTCATGTACCTATGGCTTTTCATCTTTTCCTCACCCTTGTTCTCCCCATGCCCCTTCCTCTTATTCTCCAGTCTTTCACTACTCTGTCCTCTCCCCCTTTCCATCCAGCAGCTCCCCTCTTTCTCTCCCCATCCTTCCAGTGTCTCCCCTCTTTCTTTCTGCATTCTTCCATCCAGCGTTTCTTTATCTCCCTACCCTTCCATCCAGCGTCTTCCCTCTTTCTATCCCTATCCTTCCACCATCTACCCTCTCTCCTGATCCAGCTAGTGTCTCTCTGTCTCCCCCTCCTTCTACCCAGTGTCTCTCTATTTCTCTACTCTTTTCTGTTCAGTGTCCCCTCTCTCTCTCCACATCCTTCCAGTCTCTCCCTCTTTCTCTCTGCATCCTTTCATCCATCTCCCCTCTTTCTCTCCCTATCCTTCTATCCAGCATCTTCCCTCTTTCTTTCCCTATCCTTCCATCCAGCGTCTTTCTCTCCCCATCCTTCCATCTGTTTTCCCTCTTTCTCTCCCCATCCTTCCATCTGTTTACCCCCTCTCCCAATCCTTCCATCCAACGCCTACCCCCTCTTGATCCCTATCCAGTGTCTCTCTCTATCCCCTTCTTTCCATCCACTGTCTCTCTCTCTCTACCCTTTTCCATTCATCATGTCATCTCTCTTTCCCCATCCTTCAATGTCACTCCTGTTTCTCTCCCTACCCTTCCTTCCAGCATGTTCCCTCTTTATGCTCTCAGCCAGGATCCAACCTTTCTCCCCATCCTTCTCTCCAGCCCTTTTTCGTGTCCTCTCTGCTCCCCATCTTTCCACTGTCTCCATTCAACCTCCTGCTGCCTCCTATTGCACCTTCCACCCGATATCCATTTCCTGGCCACTGCTGCTTCTCCTGTTGGGCAGCAGCGGCCGCAAAAAACAAAAGAAAGCAAGCACGGGGCCACAGCAGCCTTCAGGTATGGGCTGTCGGCTCTGCTGCTCATCTCTCCGCCCCCGGAGCAGGAAGACATCAACTTCCTGCTCCAGGGGTAGAGAGAGGAGAGAGGAGCGGCAGAGCCGACAGCCCATACCTGAAGGCTGCTGCGGCCCCATGCTTGCTTTTTTTTTTTTTTTGTCACAGCCGTTGGGCAGCAGCGGCCAGGAAATGAATACCAGGTGGAAGGGGGAGCCAAGCAGGAGGCAGGAGTTGTTTTACCGCCATGGTGTCACAGCGCAAGACTTTCCCGCTTTGGCGGGAGTTTGGGAGATAACCTGCCAAAGCGGGAGTCTCCCTCTAAATGCGGGAGACTTGGCAGGTCTGCTGTTTCTGAAGTTCCTTAAACTGCTTCCCTGCAATTCATGTGAGCCCCTGAGAGCAAGAAGAGGAGTAGGGAGTGACAATGATTTCCAGTGGGCAGTACAATGTCAAACACAAAAGACAAGAAGCAGACCTTGATGAAGAAAATGCAGTCTTTAATACATTGTATTGATGTTCCCAGGGGTCACACTCAAATGGCCAACATGGCCATGTTTCACCTTTTGGAACAGTAACAGAAAAACAGACCCAGGAAGATAAACATTGACCTATGTTAGTGGAGTGTTTAGGTTTCCACCAATTGGTACTTTATGCCCCTGACGCAGCCTGTACTCTTGGCGAAACATGGCCATATCGAGCATTTTTGAGTGTGAACCCTAGGAGCATCAACACAATTTATTAAAGACTGCATTTTCTTCATCAAGGTCTGTTTCTTGTCTTTGTTCTTGTCTTTTTTTCTTACAATGTCAATACAGTCTTTATTAAGCAAGCACCAACAAGGGACCTGACACTGGACTGTGTTTCAGCAGATAAAACTACCTGCCTCAGGGGTCAAAAACAATGTATAGAGTACCAGTGTAACAGCAATGTGCAATAAACTTCAGAAGACTGTTGCTCATACAAACTTTATGGTGCTGATTATAATGCAGATTGTGTTGATTACAAGACTTTCTCAGCGAACAGCTGAAACCAAACAAAACACTGCTGCCAAAGGTGCGGAAGTCATTGAGTCACTCCCTACTCCTCTTCCTGGCATTTTTTTGGATACTTCATAGGGTTTTCTTTTCCTGCCTTCTGTTGTAGCCCCTGGGAGCAGCTATGTTCACAACAGTGATACAGATGACTTATTATGGAATGCATTCTGTGGTTCGTGCACTGTGTCATTTGGAACATCACAGTCAGTCAGATCCAAGTGACTATGGAGTAACTTCTGACTCTCATACCAGCAAAGCTGCTCCCAGAGGTTCAGCCATAACTGGGCTAAAAATATGAGGAATGTTAAGGTTGACAAGTGGGTGGGGGGCAACCTTTGTTGTTATAATCCAACTGAGGCCAGTTCTGACTGAGCTGGAATCTCCATAGGGGACAGGAGTCACACAAATTTGTTTTTGTTTTCCACCCAGATGCACTAAGCATTTTTCTCATAGACATATAGACATAAAATATGTGAAACCTCTTAGTACATCTGGTTATGTATTTGAATTTGTCAAGAGTGTTTTCTGTAAGTAGCTATAGTTTGTATTTATCTTTCCCACCCCCTGAATTTTAGTGCTGTGAAAGTGCTATATTAACAACATTAAAAATGTTATGCCTCTATCTAGTCAGAACAAGTATACTATGAGAGATAAACGTTTCCTCAGAGAGTCATACTAATGTGTCCTGGCTCTTTTCTGGAAGGAAAAGTTATAAGAGCAAGAAAGAATTCAGTCTCTGTCCTCATTGCTCAGAATGCCAGTGAGGGTAGCCATTCATGCCAAATTGGTATGACAGTTTTTTTGAGTAAGGTATGCACCAGTCCACTAGGAACTGGATTGAAGTTACCAAGTATTTCACAGAAGCCACTAAATAACTTTCAGATGATAATGAATTTGGTTTCTACTAGTTTGATCCAGATTTGGACCAGTGTCCTGAAGGTGAAAGGCTGTGCCAGTTCCCTGAGCCATCCAGTTCTCCTGAAGGAAGCCAGGTTGGCAGAAGTTACACAAAGAGCATTATACACACCAATAAATGACTTGATTTGCTCCATATTGCATGGCTGCCAAAGTACGTAATGCCTGCCCTACATTGTCAATTGTAACTCTCTTGCCAATCTTCCTGCTCCAAAGGAAGTCAAGGAAAGTCTTAAAAATGTCAGAATTTGTGACTTCTAAATACCATTTTCAGCTGCTACCATAGGTGGATATCTCAGTTCTCTAGGAATCTTCTAGAAATGTTATACAGGACACAAACAAAAGAACCTGAAAGTAAGAATACCCATAATGGGCTAGATTCTATATATGTCGCCTGATTTATAGAATACGTCTAGCCAGTTTATAGACTACACCTAGTTAGTGGCCATGCCTGCACCTAACTCTAGGCGCATCCATTTACACCAAGTAAAACTTGGGTGTAAATGCCGGCACCTAAGTTAGGTGCGGAGCAGACGTATTCTATAACTGTGCGCGTAGATTTTTGGAATGCCCATGGTCTGCCCATTCCGTGCTCATGGCCACACCCCTTTTTGGCAGCATGCACTAGGATTTATGTGCACCACTTTACAGAATGCACCTTGCAAGTTGTGGGCGTAAATTCTAATTAATGCCAATTAATATCAATAATTGCTTAAGTGGCAATTATTAGTGCTGATTGGTTTGCTAAGTAATTAAATTGCATGCGCAAATCCAGAATACAACCGGATTTGCGTTCGCAATTTTGGTCACTTTATATAGAATCGGGAAATATGAGGAAAGCAGAAAGGAATATGAACGCAGAAAAAAATAATATTTTGTCCCTGTGAAAAGAAAATTAATTTTGTAAACATTTGGGATGGGATTGCAGGTAGAAGAGATATCAGAAGAAGAAGAAGAACAGGGGATGATCTCACAAAGAGAGAGGTGGGTATGAAATTCTGGATATCTCCAGGTGGTTTGCAATGTACAGGGCAGTTTGAGATCACATGTGTGATGCATTAGATTTTTAAAGGGAAACCACATGCATTGTTTCCCTTTCAAAATTAGCAGCCACAGGGTACACAAGTTAAAAGTGCTCACCTGCTATTTTGCTATTTGTGCGGGGAGCCCAAGCAAAGAGTACCTTTGAGAATCCCACATTTTCTTCTCATGACCTGAACACACCCTTGCCTCTTTTCAACCTTACTTGAATTACGAACCCTAGAGATAGCCACGTGTACTTTTAGCAGAGGGTAATTTTCAGCTAAGCCACTTTTACCCAGTTAAATGGCTTTGAAAATGTTCTGAAAAAGTATAACGAGTGAAAATACACAATGAAGATGTAATAACCCAAGAAGTGTGCAAAGGGCACCAGAGAAATATATTTAGGGGTCAGTTTTCAAAAGATTCTACATGCTTAACTGAATATCTTAAGTTTTAGGCATCTAAATTTAGGAAATTTTCTGTCAAACTTTGTTTCCTAAATGTAGGTTTGCAATTCATTTGCCTAGATTTAGATGATTAAGGACCCTATATTACTAAGCTGCAGTTACAACTCCAAAATGGTGCTGCATGACCCCAGGCTGGGATGAGGCAAAGGGGTCCTGGTTTGGTTGTAGATGTACATAAGTACATAAGTTAATGCCACACTGGGAAAAGACCAAGGGTCCATCGAGCCCAGCATCCTGTCCATGACAGCGGCCAATCCAGGCCAAGGGCACCTGGCAAGCTTCCCAAACGTACAAATATTCTATTGCCCAGGTCAACCTTCACCTTGGGGGTGGAAATTTCACTGGGCTCCTGTATGGCATCAGGTAGAATAATGGAAAAGTGACATCCCAGGAAAGCAATAGGGCATCCTAGGGGGGCACTGGACTTCATAAAATGCTCCCAGGTACACATCTGACCATTGCTCCCTTACCTTGTCTGCTAAGCCCCCCCAAAACCCACTACCCCCAACTGTACACCACTATCATAGCCCTTACGGGTACAGTGGGTTTCTGGTGAGTTTTGGAGGGCTCACAGTTTCCTCCACAAGTGTAACAGGTAAGGGGAGGTAGGAGCCTGGGTCCACCTGCCTGCAGTGCACTGCACCCACCACTAGACTACTTCAGAGATCTGCATGCTATTCTGATGGACCTGAGTATAACATCTGAGGGTGGCACAGAGGCTGTCAAGTAATGTTTTTCATCACTTTTTTGGGGGTGGGAGGGGGTTAGTGACCACTTGGGGAATAAGGGGAGGTCATTCCTGATTCCCTCCAGTGGTCATCTGGTTATTTAGGGCACCTTTTTGTGCCTTATTTATTATAAAAACAGGTCTAGCTCAGAACATCTTAGTCCTGGACGTTTTTGTTTTGTTCCATTATGACTGAAAAACATCTAAGTCTTAAGAATGCCCAACTTCCGCCCTGAACACGCCCCCGGCACTCCCCTTGAGATTTGGATGCACTTCTGATGGACTTCAGAGAAAAACGTCTAAAAATAGGTTATGAAAATGCTGATTTGGACATTTTTGTGAGAAAAATGTCCACTTTTTGGACATTTTTCTCTTTTGAAAATGAGCCTGATAATCTCCTCTTCTCAGGATTCTGTAGTGATCTATAATTTGTGTAACTGTTTGATTGTCAGTCTTGTTTTCGAAAGAGAAGGGCGCCCATCTTTCGACACACATCGCATGATGGGCGTCCTTCTCACAGGGTCGCCCAAATCGGCATAATCAAAAGCTGATTTTGGGCGTCCTGAACTGCTTTCCGTCGCGGGGACGACCAGAGTTCACGGGGGCGTGTCGGAGGCATAGCAAAGGCGGGGCTGGGGTGTGCCTAACACATGGGCGTCCTCAGGGCCGTGCTGATGCAGTAAGCCAGGTAAGCGCCGCAGGGGGGCGCCCACCTCTGGAGGGCGCCACCGCGGTGCTTACCCTCGCCCCGCACCGCCGAGGACTTTAAATCTTTTACCTCGGTCGCAGCAGCGTCAGTGAAAGCGCTGCCGACGTCTCCCTTCCCTTGCACTCATTGGTTCCCTCAGTGTCCCGCCTTCTTCTGACGTCAGAAGAAGGCGGACACTGAGGGAACCAAGAGCGCGAAGGGAAGGGAGACGTCGGCAGCGCTCCACTTTCACTGACGCTGCTGCGACCGGAAGTAAAAGATTTAAAGGCCCCAGGGCGCGGAGGAAAGAGCAGCGAGGCATGCATAGGCGCCCCGTATAAGAGGCTTGGGGAGGCTAAGCCTCCCCAGCCCAATCGTGGACTTCGGACTTCCCTGCTGCCCTCACAAGCGCAGCGCTTTTGCAAGGCAGCTCTGGCTCTCCCTCCTTCCTTCCTTGGTTCCCGCTCTGGCTCCCCGATCAGCAGCCCCCCCCCCCCCTCCGCGTGTTTTAACCTTTACTCTCCAACGTGGCAGCGATGTCAATCAATGAAGAACGCACAACAGACTCGTTTCCAGCTTCTCTCTTCACACAGTGTCCCGCCTTCAGCGTCAGCGATGATACATTTCCTGTTCCCGTGAGGGCTGGACACTGTGTGAAGAGAGAAGCTGGAAGCGAGTCTGTTGTGCGTTCTTCATTGATTGACATCGCTGCCACGTCGGAGAGTAAAGGTTAAAACACGCAGGGGGGGGGGGGGCTGCTGATCGGGGAGCCAGAGACGGAACCAAGGAAGGAAGGAGGGAGAGCCAGAGCTGCCTCACAAAAACGCTGCAGCCTGCCACATGTAGGGGGGGGGCAGGGGAGAGGAGAATTGTTGGCCATGTATGGATGCAGGGCAGGGAGAGAGAAGAAATCACTGGACAGGAGGGGAGAGGGCAGAGCAGGGGAGAGAATTGCTGACATGGATGGAGGGGAGGGCAGGGAAGAGAGGAGAATTGCTGGGCATAGATCGAGGGGACAGGGGAGAGAGGAAATTATCTGGAGATAGATGGAGGAGAGGGCAGGGGAGAACGGAGAGTTCCTGGACATGGATGGATGGATGGAGGGGAGGGCAAGGGAGAGAGGAGAATTCTGGACATGGATGGATGAATGGGGACAGGGGAGAGAGGAAATTTGCAGGATATGGGTGGATGGATGGAGGAGAGGGAAGGGGAGAATGGAGAGTTGTTGGACATGGATGGATGGAGGGGAGGGACGTCAGGAAGGAGATGCACATGGATGGAGGGGAGGGAAGAGAGGAGAAATGCTGGACATGGATGGAGTGGAGGGCAGGGAAGAGAGGAGAAATGTTGGACAAGGATGGGGGGGAAGGAAAGATAAAGGAAGGAGATGCACACGGATGGAGTGGAAGGGAGAGAGGAGAAATGCTGGACATGGATGGAGGGGAGAGAAGACAAAGGTTGTAGATGCACATGGATGGAGGGGAGGGGAGTGAGGAGAAATGCTTTATATGGATGGAGGGAAAATTGCTGAATTTAAAGGCTGGATTGGAACACTTTGAGGGCAGATGTTGAAACTGGAGAAAGGATAGGGTGGTAGACAGGACGCATAGGGACACAGAAAGATGGTGGACATGGTGAGAGAAAAAAAATATCAAATGGAAAGAAGACACTGGGACCAAAGCTAATAGAAAAACTAAATGCTCTGACAGCAAAGGTAGAAAACATTTTTTATTCAAAATTTATTAATTGGAATATGTCAGCTTTTGGAAATGTACATCTGTGATATTTTGCTTGTAAGTTTCAATGTTTCTAGTATTGCTGCATGCTGAGTCCGACTTCTTGTATTTTGCCTTCATATCTGTTAAGCCATGTGTTTTTCATGTGTGATCAAGATGCAGTATTCTGCTAGCGTGAAGTATTTGCAGCCCTTTTTGTTTTATTTTGGTTTCACTAGGTTGTGTACTGGTGTTTTAGAGCCCGGTGTAATTATAGTGCTGCCTTTCCACACATAAAGGTTGTAGCTCGTCCTGTCCTTGGAATTAGTGCTGTTATGGTTTGGTAAGGCTATGAGTGTGTTTTGCACAAGTTTGTATATAGTGTTTTGCAGTGGAGAGATTGTGTGTTGGCCTTACTGAGGTGGCACCAAAACACCAGAAAGGGTGTACAGCGTAAATCATGACACACTACCTCTTGAAGGATCTACATTGTGAACACTAGCCACCCTAAAAGGGTGTTTTTTTGGTTCTACACGTATCATGATATTATGATCCCTTGTTTCATATTGTTGACGGTCTGCATGTTCCGTATGGTGGTATATTGGTGTATTAGGGTCTTCCCAGTGTAATATTTATGGTACAGTAAGGTTCTGAGTGTGTTTTTGCACAAAGTTGTGCATAGTGTTTTGCAGTTGAGCGATTGTGTTTAGTATATGCTTTGAGCAACCACTTTATTCTTTGACATATGATACATATCTAATATCTAAATTTAATAAAAGGTATTAACTGTGACTTTTATTTTTACTTATTTTTTTCTGTGTGTTGTCAAACACTTATGGAGGTAAGCTCCGCCCCTGGCCCACCCCTAACCCCGCCCCCTTTAGCCTCCCCAAACAGTTGGGCCACCGACCGCCTATGGAGGCATGGATGGGAGGGCAGAGAGACAGGCATGGATGGGAGGGCAGAGAGGCATGGATGGGAGGGCAGCAGCAGGGCCCAGGGAGAGGACAAATTGCTGGAAGGGGAGGGGAGAGAGGAGGATTGCTAGCTATGGATGCAGCAGGGAAGGGCAGAGAGGGACAAGGATGGACATGGGGGCCCAGGGAGAGGACAAATTGCTGGAAATGGAGGGGAGGGGAGAGAGGAGGATTGCTGGCTATGGATGGAGGAGGGAAGGGCAGAGAGGGACAAGGATGGACATGGATGGGAGGACAGGACCCAGGGAGAGAGAAGAAATTGCTGGAAATGGATATAGAGCAAGAAATGAAGAAGAAAGGAGGAAAGTAAAGAAATAAATGGAAAGGAAGCCCTGGAAATGGAGTTAAGAGGACAGATAGCAGCAGACTCAGATACTGGGCCAGCATGATGGAAAAAGAAAGTCACCAGACAACAAAGGTAGAAAAAAATCATTTTATTTTCATTTTAGCGTTTGGAATATGTCCACTTTGAGAATTTACATCTGCTATCTTATTTTGCAATGTATAGCAATTTGTTTCTAAGAATATTGCTGACAATTCCTGTCAGTGTGGCAAGTAGTGAGCGATCATTTTCACCGGGGGGGGGGGGGCCTGATCATTTTCACGGGGGGGGGGGGGGGCAACTGATAGTCTGCAGGGGGGCGCCAGAGACCCTAGGCACGGCCCTGGGCGTCCTTGACTGATAATGGAAAAAAGAAGGGCATCCCTGATGAACACTTGAATGACTTTACCTGGTCCTTTTTTCCTTATGACCAAGCCACAAAAATGTGCCCTAAATGACCAGATGACCACCGGAGGGAATCGGGGATGACCTCCCCTTAGAGAGTGTGTGAGACCAAGACACATTGTTTGTGTGTGTGAAAGAGAGACACAATCTGTGTGTGTGTTTGAGAGAGACAGTGTCTGTGTGTGTGAGAGAAACAGTCTGTGTAAGAGACAGAGTGTGTGTGTGAGTGAGTCAGAAAAAGAGAGTGTTTGTGTGTCAGAGAGAGAGTAATGATAAATAATTCTTTAAACAAATCTCATCCTCTCATGGCTCGCGCACCACGCAGTCATTAAACCAGTAAACCTTTTTCTTCCCTCCTCCACTCCTCTAGTAGCGGCGCAGCTCACTCAGCTGTGCAGGGAAGGGGCGGAGTTCGCTGAGGCATGGCGTGATTGACAGGTGATAGCGGCCGTCGATTGCTTTGGGCGGGGAGCAAGTGCGTGGCCAGCTTGTCCTTCGGTCCTCCCTCTCTCTTCCTCCGCCTTGTGTGTCGGCGCGGAAGTGGAAATTTGGCAGGCCGGGAGAGCTCCAAGGCTGCGGTTCCGCCTTTGAATGGTTAGATAGCGCTGTTGCTGGGAAAGGGGGGAATGCCTTCCGCAGTCTCATTGTGTGCGTTTGTCGTGTTCTGCTGGCAGGAGAAGGAGGACACGGCTACGATGGTGGGTAGGCTGCCAGCTTGTGTGGTGGACTGCGGCACGGGGTAAGGCAGCTCTTGACAGCAAAATGCCTGGGAGGAGGAAGCGGGAGTCAACTTGCTGATTTGTACCTGAAAGCTCTGGCTGGCTTCCGTTCGTAACATCTCCTCAAGTCAGCCAGCCTCCAGCGTTCCCTTCCTTCTCACTGCCCCGCCCTCTGACGTCATTGCATTTTGACGGGAGGGTGGGGCAGTGAGGGGGAATGGAACGCTGGCTGGCTGATGACAGGAGATGGTTACGATCCCAGTGAGACACATTGGAACGTTGGAGGAGCAAATTATTATATTAGATATTCCAGCAATTATAGTCTGGACACAGCAGGGGCACGGTTGCCACATCCCTGCATATTTTATAAAACACAGGAGTCCACGTACACATTTACACCTGCTGGTTCTGAGGGCTTATTTTATACAGGCACATAGGCACCTATGTTTATTAAATAGGCACCCCATTATAATCACACAAATTTGCACAGTTAGATTTAGGACAGCCACTTGTGTGGACACAGGTGATATAACCATTTATATTGATTTCTGTAATTAAAAATTGATTTGAACCACATAAATATTTTGAATATTGAGTTCACAGTGGTTTTCCAGTCGATCCACGACAGATTTTGTCATCATTGAACATTTGGCCCAATATTCACCTAACCAGACAAATGCCGCTGAATATAAGTACTAACCGCATGGTTAGTGTCAGGCGGTCTATGGGTGGAACAGGGGTAGTGCCTGAGCAGAGCTGGTACTTACAAAACCAGATAAGTAAGAGGCTAAAATTGGGACAGCAAAAAGACTGTCCTAACTGTAGCCACTGAGCTAACCTGGCACTGGTCTGAATATGGATTGGTGCTGGTTAATTTCCGGGTAGTGGCATAAAGGGTTTCTGGCGCCCACCTCCCCTCTCCCCCCTGAAGACAACACACCCAACCAGGCCCCCACCCCTCCACCCTCTGTAGGCCACCCTGGGCCATCCTTTGATATCCCCTAGTAGGGAGTCCTAAGGACAGGAGCAATGCCCACTCCTTTCCATTGCGGTTCTAGCCTCAAAATGGCTGCCATAACCTTTAACATCAGTACCACAAGACTTTCGTTAGAGGTCATGGTGGGCATTTGGGCCAGAGCTGTGAAGGGCAGGAGCGATTGGGCCCCTAGACTATCAGGGCTAGCAAACATAGGCATGTGGAGTCCAACGATGGTGGGGTTGAGCGGTGGGGGCCCTGGTCAGGGACTTCTTATCTTTTAGATTAGAATAAGGGGGAGGGAGGGAGATTTGGAGAGAGCGAGGGCAACTGCTTTCCTTATGCTGGGATCCACATAAATCTGGTGGTCAGCACATGACCTGTATGGCCCCAGACATGGCTTGGTATTGAATATCGAGGCCTACTTCTGACCAGTTTGTCTTTAAAGGAGGTTTGTTCATTCAGATTGGTGACTTCCTATCGTTGGCATTTTGTTCAACAACTTCATTTAAAGACATTCTCACCTTCCTATTCAGAATGGTGTGACAGCTAAACAGAAGCTCTGAATTACTGAACAGCAGTATCTCAGTTTTCTTTCCCTAAAATTGCTGTTTTAATGAGTTAGACAGTGGGCAAATGAGAAAATGAGTTGAACAATGAATTAGAGAGAAACCTTGGGAAATTATAGGTGAACCAAAGTCCTAAAAACAATGGTGGCTCTTTTGAACAGAGTAGAAATCAGAGGACTGTTGGAAATGAGAACCATTTGTTGCAGGAATTGATGCAGGAATTACCACTATTGTTAGCAGAATTTGTGGTACTTCAGGAGTCAAACAGCACACACCAGAATGAGGGAGAAATCTTCTTTATTTGCCAGCAAACAAAGTAGGACATCAGTTCTAGCTCTCTTTTCTCTTTCTCAGCTCTCTTTGTCTGATGGCTTCTGTCTCAGCTCCTTCTCTTCTTCTGCTGTCTGTCTTCCTTCAGCTCTCTTTCTTCTGTCTGTCCCTTCTGACGTAAGCTGCTTCTGCTCCCACTTATATACAATTCTATCCCCCTCTCTAGCCCCCCTTACTCTCCAGATGGTAAAGAATAAATTAATTACCCTGTCTCAACCAATCATCTCTATACATTACTTAAAAATATCAGTTACATAGGTTTAATATTTCTCAAACTGACCTATGACCTGGGGCCTCTCACACCAGACAATTAGGCACCAGAACTCTGGCATTTCATTATGATTAATTTCTCAGCTATAGCTTAAACTGGGTTCATTAAGGGCTAAGGGATATCTTACTTAATAGCATACAGATATAGTTTGTTATTACTTTCAGGACCATTCCTACATTTACCTATAATTAATCAAGGAGAAGAGAGTTGACTTCTCTGACCTCTTACCCTCATACACCGAACTAGCTAGGACTGTATAAATTCAAACCATATGCTGACCTTTTTCAACTGCAGTCCCACTTGAAAGCAACACTGAGTGAACAGACATTCTACACAGAAACAAAACTTATTGATTACACAGAAAAACATATTCTAAACTAAGCAGAAATCAAATTCCCTATAAAACATATTCTAAATATCAAGAAATCAGAATTCCTTATAACAAATCTACATATAAGAATATCTAGAATCATTTAAACAGCATTCAGCCTACTTTTAAACTACAGTATGTCTGGCTCATGCCTTGTTTATAATGGTATAACAGATGTGGTAGCATTAGCAATCCATCACTCACAAAGGGTCAAAGAAAGTTTCTCTCTCTGACCTTTTTGACCTGTAGCCCAGCAAGTTAGACATTTGAGAATCTAACCATCTGGCATTCCTTCACTTTACTTGCAGGGTGAAAAGTTGAAATAGTATTTGACCACCAAACTTTAAACAGAATTAACACTTAATATAATTTGTTATATATATATATAATTATGCCCATGCTGTCTCATTCCCCCCTTTGAGACTAAAATCAGCTCATGCAGAGATAAGTCTCACAACTCAAACTCTGGAGATTATAGTGATCCTAACTAGGAATAGACTTGTGAATCACCATTACCCTACTTGTTAAGGTCCGACGGCATACTGCCGAAGCACATGAGGCCAGGAAACAAAACAATAACCCTGCTAAAACTAAGACTATTAGGGAAATGAACAAGGGACGTATCCAGGAGGTCAATGACCACCACCAGGAGGTAAGGTCTAATCCTCCTCGGTAATCCTCCACATTAAGGCTAGCCAACTGTAGGACTTTATCCATAGCATGCCTAACTACATGTGTCCTATTTATGACAATAGTACAGCACTCTGAAGAATTGAGCACTGTGCAGAGGCCACCCTGGGCTGCAAAGAGATAGTCAAGGCCCATACGGTTATACCGAGAAACTATACTTAATTCATTAATTTGATCCGCAATGCATTGACTACCACGTCAACTCATGAACTAAAACATGGAGTAGGGACTGAAGTCTCCGGGTAGCCATGCCTAGTTCAGTAATACCCGCTACCGGGCCCCCAATTGGAATCCAGGCCGTGGCAGAAAGGGCTACAAGTCTCTTTTAGTCAGAGGATAAGTAGAGTTGATATACTGGAGGGCTAATTCAATCGCCTCATCCTCTGTGGCAACGGAAGAGGGTAGGACAAGGCCTCTCGCTTAGAGCGGTGCGGGGATGGTGGCTTGAGAAGAGGAATAACTTTAGGACAATAATTCAAGGTTACCAATACACAACACTCATACGTGGGGGGAAGAATCATGTGGAGGACATTATCACAGAGCAGTAATGACCAAGGAGAGGGTGAGGAAAGTTCCCAATAAATGTTGGCACAGGATGGACATTAGGATGCCCATAATGCGAGCCCCTATCCCAGGGGGAACGAAGATGAATGGAGGACTTTGTACACCATAGGTGCAATCCCCAATTGTGACAAGCTGCTCATGTGTTATAAACCTTTCATACCCCGGGGACTTATGGAAGTAGAAAATAGGCCGGGACACTATAGTCTTCTCAGTAGTACGGTTAGGGGCCAGATAATCACCTTGGTCATAATCTGCAGGTATGGTAGTAGGGCACATAGGGAGTACCTGGAGAAAACTACCCACACAGATTCCCCTTTTTCTGGGAGAACATTAGTATAGTTACAGGGAATGGGAAGAACAGTTGAGATGTTTCTTGTTAAACAAAACACTCCAGAAGCTGGATAAGGAGACGTTAAAGACTGGCCTTAGAGAAGATTCAGAGGGGGAAGTAGCATTATAAAAGGACCACCAAGTATAATCCTGGCTCCAAGGGCTGAACTCGAAAAGTAGGGAGGTATAAGAGCTGGGAGCTGCACAGGGGACAGGAACAGCTGGGACATCTGTGGTATAAGGAGAAATCGGGAACACACAATACAAGGGGAAGTAATCTTTGCCTGGCTAATTAGTTCCTGGACAGAGTGTAACCAAAGGTTGGATGCGAGTTGGGGTATTAGGAACAAGGAGGCAAGGAGTAGAAAACAACAAAAGCATCCAAACTACTAACATTTTCTTTCTTCCTAATCTAAAACAAATACAGCAAACTAATTAAGCAATACTATTTCAACAATCTGTGCTAATCACAGATTACTCTAATATACTGTTCTCAGTCTTTGAGTTCTTATACAGTTGGGATAGACCCTCAACTGACAAGGATCAAGCTCTCAAATTCCAAGAAAGCCAGAATCTGGACAGAAAGAGTCTCAGTGTGAAGCCGAAGTTCAGCCGCTCCTGCAGTATGCAGTTGACCCTTCTTTTCAGCTAGTAGATTCTTTGGGTTCGGGTCAAGCGCAACTTCAATGGCTCCGCTGGATCACTTTCTGCTCTCCACTGTCTAGGCTCGTCTGATCCGTGCTGGGCTCAGTCTGGTCAGCAGACTTAATTCGAGACCACGGACCATGGAGTTATCCCTGCGACCTTCACAGCTGTAGGGGTAGAAAGCAAAACAGTAAAAGGTCCTTTCCATCGGGCCCTAAAGGCTGGAGCCTCCAGTCTTTCACCCAAACTCTATCCCCTGGCAGGAAGGAATGTACCTGAGCCTGGAAGGGGACAGGGTTTATTTCTCTCACATAAGACTGAAGCTCAGAAATTATCCTGCCCAAGAGGGCTACCTGCTCCTGCACCTGGGCAGACCCTAAATCCCTATGTCTCCCTTAATTCCCTGCAAAATGGCTGGGGGCTTCCCATACACAATTTCAAAGGGAGAGAGGGCTGTTCCTTTAGTTGGGGTGCATCGGAGGCGGAAGAGGGCTAGTGGCAGTGCCTGTGGCCATTTCAGTTGGGTTTCCTGACAAATCTTTGCTAGGCTATTTTTCAAGGTTCTATTTGCCCGCTCAACCTGCCCTGAACTCTGGGGACGATAGGCACAATGCAATTTCCAGGTAATGCGCAATGCGCGGGACAGGGCCTGAAGTGTGGCTTCAACAAAGGCGGGACCATTATCTGAACCTATGGCAAGGGGCAGTCCATACCTGGGGATGACATCCCTAAGGAGGGCTCGAGCTACTTCTGTGGCTTTCTCAGTGACTGTAGGATATGCTTCCACCCACCAGAAAAGGTACAGACCATGACCAAGAGGTATCGGAGCCTACCGCTCCTGGGCATTTCTGTGAAGTCTATAACTAGGGACTCAAAGGGTGTTAATCCTCTGGACTGAACTCCGGGTGGAATACGGGGTCCCTGACGAGCATTATTCTGGGCACAGATAGTACATCGGGCAGAGGCAGTGGCAACCAGACTATCCAATCCTTCCAGCACCACTACTCGACTGAGTAGGCGGGCTAGTGCTGTTTTCCCTAAGTGTGACAGGTCATGAGCTTGAGACACTACAGGCCAAGCTAGGTGGCGTGGCACCAGAACTCTGGTATCAGGGAGATGTAACCAGCCATCAGGTCTCCTTACTGCACCTTCTTCTTGAGCCCATTTCTCTTCCATTTGGGTGTACATAGGCGTCCATTCTTGCAGTCGAATTTGAAACAGAGGGGTCACAGTACTTGCTTGGGGTCCTCGAGCAGCTTCCTTGGCCACCCAATCAGCATGGCGGTTCCCTCGGGCCACTGGAGTATCTATCCTTTGGTGTCCCCTGCAGTGAATGACAGCTACCTTCTTGGGGGCCCAAACAGCCTCTAGCAGCTGAAGTATTTCAGGTCCATACTTAACAGGTTGGCCTGCGGCATTTATGAGTCCCTTTTGTACAAAATCCACAGTTGTACTAAATCCAAAACTCAGTTTATTCAGTTCATAGTATATAAAAAAAATATATATAAACAAATGGTACCAAGAAAAAGGTTTTTATTCAACTGCCAATGTCATGACAGAGCTGTGCAACATTAGGTTGCCCAGGAAGCAATACAAGAACAATCTCATCAGTTACAAAGCTGCAGTTATAATTGCTTGTTACTACATTTCACCTTCAGTTATATACAGTTTTTTTTCTTTTCATCACACACTGCTCTATTCTTTTCATGTGAATCATGATTCTCATACAGGCCATCTGGCGTCTTCCTTTCACTCCCTTTTTCTTATCTACAAAAGTTATAGCCACAAGTTTCAGTTCTTTTGCCAATCGTTGTTCTCTGTTATTTCAATCATGCTCACATGTTCATTCTGCAGACCTGTGCACATTCTGTACAAGGTCAAATATTTCAACTGCTGCTTGTCCAGCAAGCAACCATTTTCTTTCTGCTTGACTCCATTTTGTATTGCCAATTATTTACATACCCCCCTTGAACACTGATGACAAACAGTGTTCACATTAGTATGCACTAATAGTTTCACTAGCATGTTTGAGCTTGTTTAAGATGTAGAATATCACATTACTCTTTTTCACAAGGCCGTCGTCACTAGGAAACAGTTTCTATCAAGTGCTTTTTTCATTACAGATGCTTTAGCATACACATTGTGTATTTCTTTTTTCTCAATCAATTCCTGATTGATCTGGGTTATGTTTACATTTTGTTTTTGAGAGATCATAGTTGTGGCTGTTACTTTTGTCAGCATATTTCCACATATTTTCATACAGCAAGGAATCAGACAAGCCAGTAGCAATAAAACTATTATAAAAACAATTGCAAATGTTACAAGACCTTTTAACCATGGGCCTAGTCCTCCAAACCATCCTTTTACTGAGTCCCACCATGAGGTATCCAATATACCTTCATAATCTTGACTTGATAATTTTACCAAGTCAACAATACGCTTCATTGCATTTCTTACAATTATTGATTTATTTCTAATAACTGAACAACAGGAGGTATCATTCACTATGCCGCACACTCCTCCAGATTGGGCTAACATGAAATCAACCGCTATGCGGGTGTGCATTGCATATCTCGCTGTATCATCAATTTCCTCTTGAAGTGCTGTTATAGCTATATCTAGTTCATGTGTTACAACATGTAATAGTGATTGTAAGCGTCTGATTGACATACCCATTTCAGCTGCAATGGCAGATCCTGCAAATGGAATCCATCCAGTGGCTGACAAGGCATCTAAACGTGTCTTGGTCATGGGATAGGTACTGTTAATATAATCCAATGCTAATTGTAAAGCTTGATCATCTCCTGTTAAAGCACTAAAGGAGGTACTAGAAACATGTCTTTTACGTCGTCTCTGACTATTGGAATTATGTGGTTTAGCATCTAATGGAATGATCAAATCAAATAAATTTAGTTGAACAAGAGTGCAGAACTTATAACATGATGGAAGATAGGTGTACAGGATATTATCACATAACAAATAATCTCCCAACCGTAAAGACTGTAGAGAAATTAGGTTATGATATAAAGCATAAGTTTGAGAAAAAGGAAAAATAGGATTGTTTAGTGCCTTAAGTGAAGAACACGCAGTAGGTACAGCAGTAATGGCTTGTATAGAAGAGGCATTAAATTGACATAATGAAAAGAAGAAAGTCAAATTTGTAAGAGTAAGGTTAGTAGAGGTCACATAAGAGGTTGTCAGTGTCCGGTTACAGAACATTTTGTTAGCACAAGCTATAGATGTTGCAGTCTGATTTATAACATAGGATCCCTGTAACACAGTCCAATTCCGGGATTGTATGTCATAAGTATAATTACATAAAACATTAGGTTTCTCACCCTGAAGTGAACTAGAGTTTATCAGACACCAATAGTTCAGTGCAGGAATAGTATGAGCAAACAAAGAAGGCAGGCGTTGAGCAGTAACATTGGTCCAATATTGTCTGTGCTCATGTCCCCGACCCAAATAGCAGGTACCATTACTGAAACAATTATGAATACCTTGCAACTTAATCATAGAGTAAGGGTGAATGTGTGCTGGAATGGTAAGTACGGAAGTGACAAGTGGAGTGCAAACAATACAGTTAGTCAGATTAAGAGTCTTTGAGGCATGTTGAATTCTCTCAACATATGTATTAAGTCCATAAGTAAGTCCTACCAGCAAACAGATTACAAAAGCCTTCATAATCCTTTTTCACTGGTAATGTTATTAATCAATGTTCTCTTCTCTCTGGAGGTGCAATAGTGGTTTCTATTTCCTCAGGTAGTCCTAGATCATGAGCCTTACGTATATCAGACAGATGTACCCAGGTGGTATGGTCTGACAATCTTGCAGCTGTGTGAGTTAGCTCTTTTATTTCAAATGGTCCCACGTAAATTGGGTCCTTCCAGGTCTTATGTGTGAAGTTCTTTCGAAGGACCTTTTGACCCACTGAAAAAGATGAAGGAAAAGTCATATTAGGAACTTCCTTTGATTTACAAATTGCCATATCTCTGGTCAAATTTATTATTGGATTTATTTGTTTCCAATAATTAGTTATACCGTCAAAGCCGGTATCAATTTCTTTTACAGGTACCCCTCTAGGGTCTCGTCCTGTATGAAGTTGAAAAGGTGAGATCTGCAATTTTGTACTTGGATGACACCTTAACTGTAGCACAGCCATGGGCAATAAGTCCAACTAGGTATATTTCTTTTCTGAGCCCCGATTTAATGAGGCTAGTAAGACTCTAAGTCTTGTTTTTAATAGGCCATTATAGCGTTCCACTAGGCCATTAGAAGTAGGGCGATAGACTGCCACCCGTCTATGCAGTATTCCACATAAATCAGTCATATCTTTGACCAGTGAGTTTACAAAATGACTTCCATTGTCCGTTACCAATTTTTGTGGACATCCATGGGCTGGTAATATATTTCAAAAAGGTGTCTATTACCACCTGAGCAGTTTCCTTTGAACACGGAAACGCTTCCACCCATTTTGTAAATGCGTCGACCCACACTAAAAGATACCTTTTACCTTTTACTGGTATTACCATATCTGTAAAGTCCAAATGCCACTCTACTCCGGGTCCCGTTGGAATTGGAATGGATCCAGGAGAAATAACTGGACCTCGATGTACTATATTTTTGGAACAAACTAAACAGTTTAGTACAATTCTCATGGCATAAGAAAGCATATTTGGATGCCAAAATGAGACTTCCATAGCTTTACTCATGTCAGAGGCTGGTAAGTGCAATGTCACATGCCAATTATAAAAATTATTTATCAATTCAGAAGTAGATCAGGAATGGTAGACAGCAGGCCTTAACACAGACTGGTGCCATCAGTGATCACAGTCAAATGATGTCACGTCCTGCCTGCCAACTAAGGTGAGAGGACAATTTGATGAACCTGAAAAACAAGAGAGAGGACTCCAAACGATAAATCAGAACAGGGCCTCTATGTAGGCCTCAGGGCATAAATGATAATAATTCACTCAATATCTGGTCAAACCCTTAACAAAATGCCATTAGCTTAATTCTATACTCAATGAAACACTTCCACATATATCCACTTCCACAACCCTTCTATCTAACTTACAAGTGTACTTTCGTAGCACATAATCATGTACTCCTGCCATGTGGTTATTCACACTATTCACACAACTTGCACATTGGCAGTATATCTTTTACAAGCTTCAAACATCTCAGTAACCTTTCAAGGAATGGGAACTTGCTTCCATCTTCTTCACAATGTGATTCCCTATGATTTCAAACTTACATTTAGATCTTTATCATGGTACACCTCACCTCTCTGGACAACCAGGTTTAAGCGTCCAGCTAAAATCATGAGACATATGATTTATGGAGAAAAATTAGAACAAGGATGATGTCAGCAAAGTAGGCAGGTGCCTAGAAATGTTCTATAGCATCACAAAGCATTCTCATTCAAGGTACATTAACAACTTCTTAATCTGAACATTCAGCTAAATTCCTTTACCCTGGAGGGGCAATATCTCTGGAGTCCCAATTGCCCAAGGTAAAGTAACACAGATATATATGTATCACAAGCATGATGAGTTAAACACATTAAGTAGTTTAGTAGACAAACGGTTCCTTGCATAAATCACATTATTAAAACAAAAGTCTGTAATTGTGAGTCTTGTCTGTCTGCCCTGGTTTAGACCGCAAGCTCCTTTGGGCAACTGTCTCTTTTTTTCTTTTCTCTTTCCCAAAGCAACTTGTGCATGTAATACACACAAAGATCAGCAGAGGGAACAAGTCATCAATAAAAGAAAGAAGAGTGACATCATAAGTAAACAACTGAACACTGAAACAAGAAAATCCACATGAAACCTAAAACTTATCTCTCTGAAATCTCAATTACCGTACAGACATACACGTGGGATATTTCACTAGACATTTATTGTACAAATCCTACTGAGGTAGGTACAGAGAATAGGCAAGAAATAGTCTGCAAATCTCATGAATAACTTAGGAATTTGCATCCCTCCCCTGCAGTGGAGGAAAACAAATTTAGTGCAATACTATTAAGCAGCTGTGATTTGCACTGCCTACGAGACTCATAAGGTTTGCATAAAAGGCAAATGAATCATGGCTACAGGCAGCTGATATGTCCCTGAAGAAAAGCACAAACTGGACCCCTTTTTTTTTTTTTTTTTTCCGAATGCAGGGTTTGTTTAATGTATCTGTGCAGAAGCGGGGAGGAAACAAGCTGCAACAAGCTGTCTCGGTAACTTTGACATAAGCTACAAATCTGAGTTTTAAAATCCAATGTTTAACTTTTGGGGTGTGGGATACCTTCTGTGGTTTTCTTTACATTCTTTAGGGACTATAGTCAGTAAATGAACACGATACCATAAATCTCACAGTAAATTACAACAGATGCACCGTGCTTTGAACCCAAGTGCAGCATGGAGCTATAAGAATACAAATGTTAAATCTAATGTAATAAAGAGAAACAAAGTGAGGCAACCCAGGCAGTTGCCTAGAAGGGCACTGGGATAGCACAAAATCCTGGTATACAAGGTATATAAAATTTGTAATAACTCCATAATCCAAAACTTAGCTAAATAATTCCTATTTATTTATTTATTTTAAACCTCAGAAAATGCCGTCATGCACCTTTCAGTAAATCACAAAGTTGAAAGTTAACATAGCGTGACAAAAACAGCTGGAGGAAAATCAAGGCTACATTCCTGAAGGGAGGCTTTGTATTTAACCTCCGTAATACTATACCCATAAGACTTAAAGAAAAGCATGAATTGTCATACCCTTTTTAACAACCAGATTCAAGAAAGAAACAACATTATCCCCAGCAACGAAATCCTGGTGCTGCATATACAAAGCTTGCACCGTCTGCTGTAGAAGAGACAAGAACCTCAATATCAATATTAATATTAGCCATTTTACATATAGTACAATAGTATTGCAAATAATAGCAAAGAACAAAAAGTACAAGAAAAATAAAAAATAAAACAGAAAAATGGCAAGCAGCGTAAGGAAATATAATACAGAAGAAAGAATGACGTCAAAAAAAAAAATAATACTCACAAAAAAAAACCAAGCAGTCCCCGTCTACAAATCAGAAGATTGCAGAGCACCTCTCACGAGCTGGCCAGTATCGTAAGACCGATGCACTGTTGATCAATCAACCACGCTGGCTCCTCACACGAGATCAGAAGTTGCAGGGGCACTTCTTACGAGCTGATCAGTATCGTAAGACCGATGCTCCTGGACTCAATCAACATCTCCAAGGATTGGAGTCCCTTCGTGCAGGTCGCCAATTGTACAAAATCCACAGTTGTACTAAATCCAAAACTCAGTTTATTCAGTTCATAGTATATAAAAAAAAATATATAAACAAATGGTACCAAGAAAAAGGTTTTTATTCAACTGCCAATGTCATGACAGAGCTGTGCAACATTAGGTTGCCCAGGAAGCAATACAAGAACAATCTCATCAGTTACAAAGCTGCAGTTATAATTGCTTGTTACTACATTTCACCTTCAGTTTATATACAGTTTTTTTTCTTTTCATCACACACTGCTCTATTCTTTTCATGTGAATCATGATTCTCATACAGGCCATCTGGCGTCTTCCTTTCACTCCCTTTTTTCTTATCTACAAAAGTTATAGCCACAAGTTTCAGTTCTTTTGCCAATCGTTGTTCTCTGTTATTTCAATCATGCTCACATGTTCATTCTGCAGACCTGTGCACATTCTGTACAAGGTCAATTATATTTCAACTGCTGCTTGTCCAGCAAGCAACCATTTTCTTTCTGCTTGACTCCATTTTGTATTGCCAATTATTTACACTTTTCCTTATACAAAGCTCCATGAGCATGTAGGGTTGTGAAGGCATACTTGGAATCAGTATAAATGTTGGTCACCAGTCCTGCTGCTAGCTCCAGAGCTCGTATGAGGGCCACAAGTTCTGCTTTCTGGGCTGAAGTTCCTTGGGGCACGGCCCTTGCTTCTATCACCTTGTCCTCTGTCACCACAGCATAGCCTGCCAATCGCTTGGAGTTCTCCATGTAACTGCTTCCATCTGTGAAATAAATTACATCTGGGTCCCTCCACGGAACATCTTTAAGATCTGGTCGACTGGAGTACACTTCATCCATAGTTTGGATACAGTCATGATCCGGTGGTCCCTCAGATGCTGGCAAAAGAGTGGCAGGATTGAATGTAGCTACTGTTTCCAGGTGTATCCGTGGATTCTCACACAAGCTGGCTTGGTACTTAACCATGCGGTTATTTGTAAACCAGTGGTTACCCTTATACTCCATGAGGGTGAGAACTGCATGGGGGACTTTGACAACCAGTTCTTGCCCCAAGGTCAACTTGTCAGCTTCCTGAACCAGTAAGGCTGTTGCTGCAATAGCCCTCATGCAGGCTGGCCATCCTTTAGCCACTCCATCCAGCTGTTTAGACAGGTATGCAACAGGCCTCTGCCAGGATCCCATCATCTGGGGCAGCACCCCCTGTCGCTCGTGGACATACAGTGAGAAAGGTTTCTCCACATCAGGAAGGCCTAACGCAGGGGCTTGGAGTAGGGCTTTCTTTATGGCAATGAAGGATTGTTGAGCAGTAGGTCCCCATTCAAATGGTTCCTTTCACCCCCCTTTGTGGCCTGGTAAAGGGGTTTCGCCATCAGTGCAAAATTTGGAATCCAAATTCTGCAGAATCCGGCTGCTCCCAGAAATTCCCTAACTTCCCTTCTGGACTTGGGTTGGGGAATTGCAGCAACTGCTTGCTTCCTACTGACATCCAGTCTCCGACTTCCCTGGGAAATGCAGAAGCCCAAATACTTCACTTCTGACTGACAGAGTTGGGCCTTTGAGCGTGAGACCTTATAGCCTGCATCCAAGAGTAGCTCCAGCAATTCTCTGGTAGCCTCAAAACACTCTTCCTGGGTCACCGCTGCAATCAGGAGGTCATCTACATACTGGAGTAAAACTCGCCTGGAAGGCTCAGATTTAAAAGTCTTAAGGTCTTGTCCTAGGGCAGTCCCAAAAATGGTGGGGGAATTCTTGAACCCCTGTGGCAGGCGGGTCCATGTATACTGAAGCTTCCTTCCTGTTACTGGGTTTTCCCATTGAAAGGCAAAAAGCAGTTGACTGGCGGGGGCCACCCGAATACAAAGAAGGCATCTTTTAGGTCCAGTGTTGTGAAATGGGTAGCTCCAGAAGGTATCAATCCCAGCAGGACATATGGATTAGGCACTACAGGGTGTAATGAGATAGTGGATTTGTTAACCACTCGTAAGTCTTGGACTGGCCGGTAGTCCTCAGTCCCTGGCTTCTGAACTGGCAATAGTGGCGTATTCCATGGAGACTGGCAAGGGCGAATAATTCCATGGGATAACAAACCATTCAAATGTGCTTGAATCCCTTCCAGAGCCTTTCGGGAATTGGGTATTGACGAAGATGGATTGGCTGGGCACTCGGAAGTAAGTCTACATGAACAGGAGGAATATTTCGGGCCAACCCTGGGGGATTATCTTCTGCCCATACCCCACTGACCTGGAAACTGTCTGCCAGGGGTAGGTCAACTTGACCCTGCGACTGATGCAGCCGCCATTCTTCAAGAGGGCAGCAGAGACTCAATATGCCCTTAGGGCTGGATGTCGGGGGCCGAAAGGAGACTGAAGTCTGGCCATCAGAGTCAAAGGAAATTTGGGCCCTAAGCTTGGACAGCAGGTCCCGGCCTAACAAAGGGATTGGACAGTCTGGCATATACAGAAATTCATGAGTGACTGTGTGTGAGCCTAATTGGCATCTACGGGTCGTCAGGAAGGGCCTCCGGTTCTGCACCCCCGTGGCTCCCACCACTCGGACAGTTTTTCCAGACACAGGCGCTAATCGTTCCGTCACAACAGAATATTCAGCTCCTGTATCAATCATGAATGGAATTGAGCGGCTCCATATAGTTAACTTGACCATGGGTTCCTGGGAGCCCAGTTTGTAGGAACCCGGTCTGTCCTATTCATCCCATTCTGCCATCTCGGCTATCCCAATGATGTCAGATTCAGGAGGCTCATACCTTCCCTCTCGAACTCGGCCTCGGCTTCCTCGATCTCCTGGTCCCCTTCTCAGTCCCTGGCGCCTCTGGGGGCATTCATCTTTCCAGTGCCCTCTTTCCTTACAGTAGGCACACTGATCCCTCTCCAATCTTGGTCTGGGATTCTCCCCTCGTGGCCGGGATTGATTGAAGGAATCTCGGGGCCTGGCTGGTGGTCCGGGGTCCCACTTTGGCTTCCCATTGGCTAGAGGTCGAACTCGATTAAGGGCGGAGTTAGTAATGGCTGCCGCTAAAAGGTCGGCCTTCTTCTGCATCTTCCGGTCAGCCTCTCGGCGCACCTCCTGATCCCTATTTACGAAAACCTTTGTTGCGATCTCAATTAGCTGGGTGGTATTCATCCCTGCGAATCCTCCTGACGCTGCAACTTCTTCCGGATATCTGGCATACTCTGGGCCACCAATGCACTATTCACCATTCTCTGGTTTTCTAGTGCTTCAGGGTCAAATGGGGTGTATGTTCTGTAGGCTTCAATTAGTCGCTCTAAAAAGGCCCCAGGGGATTCAGTTGCCCCTTGGAGAATTTCAGAGACCTTTGTCAGATTAATGGGCCTCTTTATGCCTTTCCTCATACCTTCCAGCAAGTCCCGGCAATAGCCAGACAACAGTTCATAGTGCTGTCCATTATTTGGATCCCAAGCTGGAGCTGCGCGAGGGAACCGAGTTCTAACCCATTCCTCTGGTCCTGTATCCCTCGGGAACACGCGCTCGCGTGATGGCCTCAGCATTTTGTAAAATCTTCCGCCTCTCCTCAGTTGTGAAGAGGGTCAGGAGAAGTTGTTGACAATCAGTCCAGGTTGGGTTATGGGTGGCCATAATGCTAGCCACTAGGTCCACCACTGCCTGAGGTTTTCAGTATAAGAGGGGTAATGCGTCTTCCAATTCAGGAGATCGGTGGTTGTGAAGGGTACATACTGGTAGGCCTGTGCCTGCATAACCTGACCCTCATTATTAGGATCCGGTCGAGTGGTGGTTACCTGACGCAGGGGCAGAACTCTCGAGGAGGTGGGAATGGAACCTGAGGTAGAGCTAGGAGCTACCCCCCTATCATGCTCAAAAGTGATTGCAGCAGGTCTAACCCATTCAGTGGAGGTGTGTTGAAACCCTGAGGGATGGGGAGGGATACTCATAGACTGAGAGGTGGTCACAGGTGATTCAGTCCATTGAAAGGGATGCCGGGCCCCTGATGAGTGGGTAGGGGTACTAGAGGGAAAGGCTGGGCTGTCGGGAGTTGAAGAGTCAGGGGGTGCAGCCCAAAGCGGGTCTTGGGAGGTTAACAGGGGAGAATGTGGCAAAGGAGGGTAGAGGCTGGCTGAAAGGTCCACCCTAGGATGTGGCGGGGTTTGCACAGAAGAGGAGCTATCCGGAGAAGCCTGTGCTGGAGAAGCTTGGGCTGGGCGGCGTGGATCTCTGGGGGTGGCACGGACCCCAACAATGGGCCATAAGGTGGTGGCTCAAGATCTGAGGGGTCATCAGAGAGTATGGGTTTCTCGGACAGGGTAGGGGCGGAAGCCACCGATTGGGTGGTAGGCTTCCTAGGGCTCTTTCCCTCTTCCAGTTTAGATTTTCTAATCTTTCTTTGAACGCGGCCCAACATGAACTTTACTGGGGATCCCATATAAGTTTTCAACCAAGAGGGAGGGTCAGTCACAAGGCTGTCCCAGGAATCTATATAGGGGAGTTGTTCAGATATTCTGGTTCTCCTACAATTATGCTGTAGACCTTCCGGATTACTTCAATATCTAAGCTGCCACTAGGGGCCACCCCACTCCCATAGATGGCCACTCAACTTCACACAAGGTTCTTAGAGTACTTAAGCTTAAAGTCTGTCCATAGTCATTAATTAAAAATCCTTTTTGAAATTCTTAAGCATACAATCTAAGGGAGTCTCAATTTTTCTAGATGATGTCCCTCCCATAATGCTTACAGTTACAACACACAAAGAGGGAGGGAATATTTGGAATTGTGGTTAGGGGTCCACAATCCGAGACACTAGGTAGACAGACAACAATCGCTTCCTTCCGTCGCTGGCCAGTTGAACTCGCGTTAACTGGAAACGCAGCTATAAGAAGTCCGCACTCATTAACATTCAAGCATCACACACATTCCGTACAAAAATCCCACCCAACAATTTCAGATTTCTCAGATACAGATAAGCTCAGGCGGTTTCGCTGCTAGTCCCCACGACTAGAAGCTACTAGGGCCTTCGCTGAGAGTTGATCAGACTCCCCTTCCCTCAATTTTTGAGGGCTGGTTTACAGTTTTCCTAGCTAGGATTACAATACAGAATACATACCCGGCGAATGTTCTTCAGTCAGTTGGGTGCCGGAATTACTGCAGGGTCCGGGATCCTACCGCTGCCACCAAGAATTGTTGCAGGAATTGATGCAGAATTACCACTATTGTTAGCAGAATTTGTGGTACTTCAGGAGTCAAACAGAACACACCAGAATGAGGGAGAAATCTTCTTTATTTGCCAGCAAACAAAGTAGGACATCAGTTCTAGCTCTCTTCTTCTCTTTCTCAGCTCTCTTTGTCTGATGGCTTCTGTCTCAGCTCCTTCTCTTCTTCTGCTGTCTGTCTTCCTTCAGCTCTCTTTCTTCTGTCTGTCCCTTCTGACGTAAGCTGCTTCTGCTCCCACTTATATACAATTCTATCCCCCTCTCTAGCCCCCTTACTCTCCAGATGGTAAAGAATAAATTAATTACCCTGTCTCAACCAATCATCTCTATACATTACTTAAAAATATCAGTTACATAGGTTTAATATTTCTCAAACTGACCTATGACCTGGGGCCTCTCACACCAGACAATTAGGCACCAGAACTCTTGGCATTCATTATGATTAATTTCTCAGCTATAGCTTAAACTGGGTTCATTTAAGGGCTAAGGGATATTCTTACTTAATAGCATACAGATATAGTTTGTTATTACTTTCAGGACCATTCCTACATTTACCTATATTAATCAAGGAGAAGAGAGTTGACTTCTCTGACCTCTTACCCTCATACACTGAACTAGCTAGGACTGTATAAATTCAAACCATATGCTGACCTTTTCAACTGCAGTCCCACTTGAAAAGCAACACTGAGTTGAACAGACATTCTACACAGAAACAAAACTTATTGATTACACAGAAAAACATATTCTAAAATAAGCAGAAATCAAATTCCCTATAAAACATATTCTAAATATCAAGAAATCAGAATTCCTTATAACAAAATCTACATATCAAGAATATCTAGAATCATTTAAACAGCATTCAGCCTACTTTTAAACTACAGTATGTATGGCTCATGCCTTGTTTATAATGGTATACAGATGTGGTAGCATTAGCAATCCATCACTCACAACGGGTCAAAGAAAGTTTCTCTCTCTGACCTTTTTGACCTGTAGCCCAGCAAAGTTAGACATTGAGAATCTAAACCATCTGGCATTCCTTCACTTTACTTGCAGGGTGAAAAGTTGAAATAGTATTTGACACCAAACTTTAAACAGAATTAACACTTAATATAATTTGTTTATATATATATATATTATGCCCATGCTGTCTCACATTGAATCACTTGGCTATTTAGGTCATGTTT
>NW_021963163.1:0-46187 GCF_901765095.1 Microcaecilia unicolor | reverse complement strand
AATAGGTAGGAAAGCCGGTGCTGGACAGACGTCTGTGGTCTGTGCCCTGATCGAGGCTGAATAGATTTGGATGGGCTGGAGTGGAGCTTTTCAGGGGCTTTGACAACTTCAGAAATTTTAGAACAAGGCCAGTGCCGGGCAGACTTCTACAGTCTATTCCCTAAACATGGCAAGGATAAATCAAGATCAGGTGTACGCATGATGTATCACATCATACCATATGAAATGAGTTTATCTGTTGGGCAGACTAGATGGACCATATAGGTCTTTATCTGCCGTCATCTACTGTGTTATGCTACTATGTTATGTTAAGATCACAAGGAGCAGCAGCAGGATTTGAACTTAGCTTCCCTGGTTGTCAGCCAGGTCCTGCATGTAGGCCAAATTCAAGGAACCACAAGCTTATGCTTTTACCAACAGGGATAATGAGCAGTTTTCAAATAACTTATTTACCTGGTTGAATGGCTTATGGAAATTGCCCTTGAGGGAGCTAATTTGATAACAGGGCGCCTGTGTTTGGACTAGGGCCAACACAAGGCTATCTGACACTGTAGACCAGAGGTGTCCAACCTTGGTCCTTGAGGGCCACAACCCAGTTGGGTTTTCAGGATTTCCCTAATGAATATGCATGATAACTGTTTGCATGCACTGCCTCCCTTGTATGCAAATACTTAGTGTACCTGAATGTAACTCATCTTGAGCTGCTACTGAAAAGGGTGTGAGAAAATTCTAAATAAATAATCTCAAACATATTCATTGATCCTGAAACCTGACTAGGTTCTGGCCTCGAGGGCTGAGGATGGAAGCTGTGCTCTAAACTGATCTTCAGCCATGCACCTTCACTACCACCAAGGGGTGGCTTAAAGCCCTCTCACCACCATGACCAGCATCTTTCTCCTTCCCTTCTTTCCCCCTCATGGTGTCTGACATGTCTCTCTCCTCCTCCCTGCAAATGTCCAGCATCTCTCCACCTCTATCCGCTTCTCCTCCCCCCCCTGATGTGTCCAGCAACTCTCCCCCCCCCCCCCCCTGAACAATGTTCCTCAGCTTCCCTTCCCTTTCTTACTCCCTCTGGGACAGCACTCATGAGTCTATAGAAGACTTATTGTGATTGTGCAGGGCCTTGAAAATAGCCAGACGATGACAGATTTTAACTGCATGATGCTAGAGTCAAAATGAAAGTTTCAACTGAAGCAGAATCAAGGTTCTTAGAACAGATATTGTTGCTCATTCTTTGTTCAGTGGAAACTAGCCACCTGGCAAGGTTTCATTTTATGCGTAGTGTATTTCCAATATTCTGATACAATTGTTACAGATGGATCATTTTTACTTACGTCCCTTTAAGACTCCTGATGCAGGTCTACTTGGCTAAAACACGGCCCATGTTTAGTCTTGGATGTTAATAAACAGTTGATATCTCTCATTGTCTGTTTTCTAGTCACCTTCGTTCTATTTATGTTTGTCTGATTGACTGCGAGGGTTTGTTCTTCTGTTTTACATCAGCTTGTACAGGGCCTTGATCATGTTTAAGGTCTCATCTGATCTCCCTGCTCCAAAACAGGAAGTTCAAAGAGGACAGTTCCTGGCAGGCCTTGAGCTCAGGGCCCCATGCAAATCACCATGAGTGATGCATAGACATGCTGGTTGCCACCCCCAAAGCGTGCCATCCTAGGCAGACTCCTATTCCTCCTAAGTGTTTTGGGCCAGACTTGGTATGGATGCATGTTATAAGTGTTGTTTTTACATAGGGCAACTTGAGGGGGTGCGCTTTGCAAAATTGGATTAAACTGCCCACCAGGACGTAGAGTCCCAGACAGCTCTGGTGACAAATATGACATCTCTAAGCTTGTGTGTGATCTGTGTCCATCTCATGCTCAAGGTTAATTGAGCCTGTCATATTTTGAGATGTTCTAGGGGAGTTGTGTGTGCCATTGAAGCCATGCAGTCCAGCATCCTCAACATGTTCCATGCTGAGGTCTTTCTTTGGATATCTTCAACTATGGACACTTGCTCAGTGATCTTTTATTGTGGCAGATAATTACAGATAATAAGATATATAAAGAAAAAGATCAATTTCAAGGCTACAATATGGGGATAAATGCTACCTAAATGCCACTTAATTAGACCATAAAAGTGATGACAGGATAAATTCATTTAAAGATTCCCTACATCCTTATCAGCTAGAAACATAAAAAAATTCTAAATTCTCAATTAGTTTGCATACCAGTTTTATTCTAAAGAAACTTATCCAAATGAATTGATTCTAAAAATAGATATTCCCAAAAGTTGCCAAGCATTTACAAGTGTTAAACTATAATCTTGGTGCTTGTCTGAGTTTGAACATACAAATCACTAAATAGAACAAGCGAACTATCTCTGTTACCTAGATAACCTTTTAATTAGTGGAGGAAAAGACTTCAGAAACTCTACAACAGCTGATCCAACGTATAACAGGACTGCTGATTGCTCTGCTCTGCATGGCCAATTATTCGACTCACGCTGGCGAGAATCCTCATCAGTCCAAATCCTCTCTCACTAGCACTAGTAGTAATATATTTTTTTCACATTTTTTAAAATTTTTATACATGCTGTGCAGTGTAAAAAAGAACAAATACTTAGCTGGCTGGTGGCTTGTGAAAGTGCTGTGAAAACATGTAAAGTCCGGCCCCTTAGAAGCATTCAGCGAAACAGGAGCTCGCTGTTGGGTGCAGACATTCGCTACCATTCCAGCACAGCCACAGCTAAGTATTTGTTCTTTTTTACACTGCACAGCATGTATAAAAATTTTTTAAAATGTGAAAAAAATATATTACTGCTAGTGCTAGTGAGAGAGGATTTGGACAGATGAGGATTCTCGCCAGCGTGAGTCGAATAATTGGCCACGCAGAGCAGAGCAATCAGCAGTCCTGTTATAAGTTGGATCAGCTGTTGTAGAGTTTCTGAAGTCTTTTCCTCCACTAATTAAAAGGTTATCTAGGTAACAGAGATAGTTCGCTTGTTCTATTTAGTGATTTGTATGTTCAAGCATTTACAAGGAAATCTAAGAAAAAACATCCCTACTGCTTCCATTAAAATGTTTTAATCAGAATTAATCAAACAATTAAAGATATTTTATTTATTCCCCACTGCAGCTCCTTGTGATTCTGGGCAAGTCACTAACTTTCCATTGCTCCACATACAAAATAAAGTACCAGTATATAAAGTAAACCCCCTGGTGGCAGAGCAAGGTATTACAATGATGGTACCAAATATGTCACAGTGTTTCCCCGAAATGACTCAACACCAATCAGGGAGTTTAACAATAAAAAGAAAATATTTTTTATTAGTGAATTATATTTAAGTGCTAATGAAATTTTATCAACTTGCAAATTTAATATATGTACTCCAATTACAGGTTAGCAACACAAATCAGTTTAGTCTCTAGAAACATTGAGAGCATCCTCAGATAAGTATAAATATTAGTTACACAAATCATTTAAGTACATTCAATTCCACAAAACACCAGACTCTTCAAAGTCTCCCATCTCCTGTCCCTCAGACCCCTGGAGACCCCCAAGGATCCCAACATGTAAGTTTTCCTCTACTCTTTTTTTCTTCTTTTAGTTATCTCTCACTTATTGTTCAGGTTTCCTTTACTATTTTCTCTTATGTGCACTTTTTAAACTAGTTTCAGTCACTTAGCTGCTCTCTTTGTTTTCTCTCTCTGGCTCTCTTGAACGGTGGGCGCCTTTTCTTTCAGGTGATGATCTCCAGCATCAACTTTCTTCCAGTCTTTCCCTAGTAACATGTTCTCACCAATAGAGCTCTCTCCCAACTGCCAGCCTGAGCTGTTTGTCACTCTCCTGAGAGTTCCATCAGCATGCGGAACACTCAGCGCATGCACACAGACCACTCAGTTTCACTGCACTGCTCACTTTCTCCACACCAGATCCAGAATGAGCCAGGTAATCGTTTAACATTTAACCCATAGGGTTACAATAATATGTAAACTTCTTTGATTGTAACCACAGAAAGGCGGTATATCAAATCCCATCTCCTTTCTTTTCCCTAAAGAACTGATAATCACCCTGCCTCCCATCCCCAGATCCAGCATCTCTCCCTTTCTCTTCCTTCCAGGTCCATCATCTCTCTCTCTTCCCTTCCTCTTTCCCTCCCCTCCACCCCTTGAGCAGCAGCACAAACTTGGTGGCGAGCAAGACCAAGCTCTTCTCATGGCTGCTGGAGCTTACCACCTCAGGCATAGCTTCCACCAGTGGCCCCTCCAGTTCTGCTTGTGGGTCTGCAGCTCACTCCCCTTCACCCACCCAAGGTTTGGCATCTTCCCTCTTGATCCCCCCACCCTGCCGGTCTACCTTAAAGGTGGTCTTCTGTTGGTCCCCAGCAGCAGCAGCTTTGCACACCCACAGCCTTCTTCAAAGCATTCCCTCTGGTCCTTCCCACCTTCTCTGACATCACTTTCTGTGTCTGCATGGGCGGGTCT
Organism: Microcaecilia unicolor; assembly: GCF_901765095.1. Lineage (NCBI taxonomy): Eukaryota > Metazoa > Chordata > Amphibia > Gymnophiona > Siphonopidae > Microcaecilia > Microcaecilia unicolor. The sequence continues at coordinate 41,707 of NW_021963163.1, read as the reverse complement.
GGTCTGATGGAAAGCTTTAGAGGAGGCTGAAAGCAGCATATGTGCAACACTTGCTGCCAGGAGACAGCAGAAAGCCAACTAGGGGGGGTGTTGATGTTGAATTGTGGAGGGGGGGGGGGGGAGATGCCAGATCACACTGAGAATGGGGGTTGGGAGTGGAATTGAGCAGAAGAAATGTCTGGAAGAGACAGAAGATGCTGCAATATGATTTTTACATTTGTGATGAAGAATTTAAACAATCACAAAGTTAACTTGCAGCCCTAATAAAATGGTACTAAAAATCAAACAGTGACAGTGATGTCTTAAAAAACCATTAAACATCAAAAATACAGATTTTCCAGACTTTTCCAAGGATACCCAGAGAAGAAGAAAAGTTTTCCTGTTGTTAAAAGAAAGAGTTCTCCGTTTAGGTGGAACCTTTCAATTGAGGTTTCCCTGTAAATGTCTTATTAACATTAATTCCATATCATATATTTTCTTTGACCCAGAAAAATTACAAGAATTTATTTCCTCTAAAGAATAATGTTGTAATAGGCACTGTATTAGGCGCTATTCGGCTGCGATTTACTGTCACCTCTCTCTGTTCACTTAAATTGACTACTCTTTGATTTTACAGTTATTTTCCTAGATCTTAGATCATAATTTGTGGTCGATATAATGTTGGATAGTTTCCGCCTTGAACTGAATTTTTTTTTCTACTTTTGTTTTGATCGATTTATGTTGTATTGCATAAATGTAAATTTGAATAAAGCATAAATAAAAAATTTTTTAAAAACCATTAAACAGGTTTGTTGCGGTCATGAACACAGGTATGAACACTGTCAGCAAATGGCATACGAAAAAACATCAGCCATGCTCCTGGTGTGGTCGTGAGCCCTTGTATAAAAAGTGTCAGCAAAGTGTGACCATAATATGCTGTTTACTGATTTTTTTTTTAAGACATCATGACCACTGTTTGACTGATTTTTTTAGTATCATTTAATTCAGATCCCTGAAGGCTCTGGCCAAAACACGATCCATGTTGGGTCACTTAATATAAGTGGTGAGAAATCTTCCATCTGAATCCTGTGGCCTTTTCCCTTGGTATCCTGTGGCCAACTCCTTGTTTATTCCCTGTGATCTTTCTCTTGGTGTTTTCTTCTCTATTTGGATTGGCTATTCTGGTAAGCAAATCGTTTCTGGAAGTAGGGGGTATAAATCCTGGCTATTTAAGAATAGTAATTCCATTTCAAGTAAGGGGAAATTATTGACATTACCTTCAACGTAAGGCAGGACTTGCTAGGCAAAGCAACCAGTTCTCTGGGCTCACTCAATGATGTGGCTGCTATGGATTAAATCATTTAATTGAAAGAGTAGTTCTCAAATTGTTTCCACCAATACTACCTCCAGGCTGTGAGCAACATCTTTGTTCATGAGCCCCACTTTTCAGTCTCACTGATTTACATGGGAAGATTTGATTGTGGGGTGCTGAACAATGTGGTTCCAACAATAGGATATTTATGATGGAGCGGAGTGTGTGTGTATGGGTGGATAATTGAGTGGTGTTCAGGAGGGTTGAAGGTGGAATTATAGAATGGGGTGTTGGTGGTACTGATACTGATACACTCTTGTATTCCACAGCTACCTTACAGTTCAGTACAGATAACTTATAGTAAAAGAGTTCAGACGGTATCTGAAGATTCAAACATCAATCCTAAAATGAATGCGATTTTCTAACGTCTTGCTACTGAATAATATCATTCTGCCCAGCTACAAAACATTTGTTAAAATGATATGTTTTTAATAAAAAAAAAACATATTACCTGAAATTATTTGAATTCTGACTGGAAGAGAATTCCATATTTATGCTGAACACAATCCTCTGGGGCTAGGAAATAGCAACAGTATAGGATTTCTGGTAGTGGTATTCTTGAGTGTGACAAAAGGCTAATAAGGGAGCCTTACCATAAAGTATTTTAAAAACAAAGGTACACAATTTAAAATGATGTTGAGCTTCCACTGGTAGCCAATGAATCCTAATTAGCAATGGTGAAACCCTATCAAATTTATGGGCTGAGAATATAAAGCGAGCAGCAGTATTCTGGATCGTTTGAATCCTTTTCAGCAAAGAGCAGCCCAGATAGATGCTATCACAATAGTCTATCTGACCTATTATAAAACTTTGCACAATTAGCTTAAAAGCTAATCAAATCAAATTAAATTAATTTCTTACCCTTCTTAACTTTTTCCATTACATATATTTTTTTTAACCAAGGCTTGAACCTGTAAATCTGGATTTACTAGTAGTACTAGTCAGGATTCACTCCTAATATTTTCAGACTAGATTTGAATTTGAATTGAGTATTAGCTACTCTTAAAATATGGTCATTCCATAAGTTTGACCTATTAGAAGAATTTTGGTTTTATCTTTGTTCATTTTTAGAAGAGAAGAAGAAATCCATTCCTCCAAAAGACGAATACAAATCTTGCTTGAAATATCTGTTTCTTTCAAACAGCTTGGAATAAGCACCGTGATGTCATCTGCATATATGTATAATTCGAAACCTGCTTGACTTAAAACGGAACCCAAAGAAATGCAAAACATATTAAACAATAAAGATGACAACGGTGAGCCTTGAGGGATGCCACAGATGGGATTCCATTCATCTGATTCCTGATTTTGGGCCCAGGATGGGGCTGGGGATGTGAGTGAGGGAGATTGAAGGTATAGTGGTGGAGTGATTTGCTTGCATTATGAAAATGCATTATGACGTTATGAAAATGCATGGTTTGTTATTGATAAAAGTGAAAAAAGTTTTTTTTGTTTTTTAAAGAGAACAACTGAAGAAGGGGGGGGGGGGGTAGATGGTGAAGAGAACAAGAGAGAGAGAGAGAGAGACTGGTGGGGTTCCAGACCATGATGACAGGTGAAGCAAAGAGGCGAGTGCTTTTTTGCTTCACCTATTAAGGTGGAAGGGAGACTGTTGGCTTGGGCTAATGATTGCAGAAGCACTTTAACAGACTGATTTATTAAAGTTTCTTTGCCCATACACATACAGAATAGGAAAAAAAGCATTAGTAATCAGTTTTTAGAAGAGCTGCTGCTAATCTCAGAGGAATGGGTGTGTGTGTGGGGGGGGGGGGGGGGGGGGAACGAGAAAGGTCTGAGTCACTGGCTCCTAAGTTTTTGGGCTGGGTCCTACACATAATGAAAAAATTTCAGGCCTTCACTAGTGTATACTGCTTGACTTCACCCCCTTTGCTCTATTAGGCATCAGGAGTTATGCTACTGTAGGACTTTTGCCTGTTCCAAGCTTAAGGAATGGGAGCCTATGTCAAAATATTGAACCCTAGTTGCTTGCATGGTGGTGGGGTTGAGAGTAAACTTTCATATTTAACCATGCTTCCTATTTGTCCTTGCATGTGTAGAGAGGAGCTGTGGGAACTGCAGAGGAGACGTTTCCTAGTGACGGGTGCCCTCAGCATTAAAATAACCATATGTATTTCACATTGTGATGGCATTATCAGCAAAGAGACTAAGAATCACAGAGCCTGAATACTAAAATCCCCTTTTCACCTTTTACATTGCTCCCTCCAAAGCAGGGAGCTTTCATCAGGAGTGGTTTGCTGTTCCTGCTCTGTACAGAAATCAAAGAGTCCAGCATCCTGTGTTGTCACTCTGACCATTTCAGCAAGGCTACAGTCACCAGAAATGTTAGAGACATTACAAAAAACCATACAACCTTTATAAGAGACTAATGTAAATTACAAAGGAAAATTTATTGTAATTTTTATTACTTTTAAACTTTATGGAAGGAGGAGGTCATGTGACGCGATGAGCGGGAGAAGACGCTAATTGCGCAGCTCCTGCCTTCCCTTAGATTCTTTATCAAAAATTCGGCCTAAAAACTGGATACAATACCCCACAAGCGAAGGTAAACGAAGAGTGTTTAAAAGGAGAAAAGCTTAATACCACTTTGGAGGAGAATGACATCTAAGATTACCAGAAAAGACAGAGAAAAGACCCGGCCGCCCGACGACAAGATGGCGGCTCCGGCGAGCCTGGGGACATCAGCGGTGGGATCCGCGTGGGCAGCCGAGATTGTTGGGGAAGTTACTCAGGCATTGGAAGCCATTCTGGAGAAAAAGCTGGGAGCGCTGGATAACAAACTGGAACAACTACATAATAGTGTAACGCAAATACAATTGGACATGGGACAATATCAACAACGGGCAAGTGATACGGAAGATCGCGTGGACAAGGTGGAAACAGAAGTAAGTCGCTTACAAAAGCTAATCGCTACTTACACCGATAAAATCGAAGACCTCGAAAATAGATCGAGGCGTAACAATCTTCGCCTCGTGGGGCTTGCTGAAGATCTAGGAGAGCGAGACCTGGCCAAATACCTTGAGACATGGCTTACTAAAGAACTACAGCTACCGACTGCGCTGGGCCCGCTGCGAATTGAAAGAGCGCATCGGCTGGGCCTTAAGCAGGGAGCAGAAGGGCGGCCCAGGGTAGTTATATGTCGCATACTTAATTTTACCCACAAGGTAGCCATTTTGCAGGCGATAAGAGGCGGAAAAGAACTACATAGCGGCAATAGGAAAGTATTATGCTTTCAAGATTACTCTGCCGCGGTAGCGGCGCAACGAAAGAAATTTTCTCCAGTGTGCTCGGAGTTGATACAGCGAAAAGTTAGATTTGCATTGAGGTATCCAGCGAAACTGCGAGTAACCCACCAAACGGGAAATAAAATATTTACCACAGCAGAGGAGGCGAAAGAGTTCCTAGATCAACTGGAAGGAGAAAACTGAAGTGCTACTAAGCTCACACGAAGAACATATAAAACTGGAAGAGATAAATAACTAATGCACCAATTGGTGGCACTAAGCTCAAGAAATCTCAACAGAAGGACAATAATAATTAATAGTACTTTCACCCTGAAGCTGAGACTGTGTTAAACCAACATAGTAGAACAGATATGGGTGCAAATAGTGGAAAACATCAGCAGAAAGAATAAAACACAAAATTCAACTAAGAACTTGGTCCCAATGGATGACTCTACACTATACGGGAAGCTGAGCTTACAAAAAAATGATACAGTAAGACTGAACTGAAATACAGACTGAGCAATTTTGAAGAGGAACAATGAAACCCATCTAAACTTACTAACGTAACCACAACAAATATCTTGAATCAATCTGACAGCAGTTAATACAGAGATGAAGAAAGGTATGATGAACAAATTTGTCAAGCTGTACTGTTGCTACTATTAAACTGAGCGCAGAATCTTGAATTCAAGATAGGTTTAACTATTGTGGAAATGGTAAACCATAAGAAGTAACTTTAAAGAGAGCTATAAAGAGGATGTTGGGGCTTAGTTGGAAGGACCCACAACATGAACGTGGGACTATAATGGAAATAGAGGATAATGTTATAACTATAAAAGCCCTGGATTACAAATGAAGTTGTCTCGTGGCTGTAATGGGACATAGATGATGTAACACTGATCTGGCTGGTGGAAATCGCATAAGTTTATGAGGATGCTCATTATAGACTTACTGAACTAACCTAGTAGCAGATAATACAAGGATGAAGAGAAAAATGTTGAGTAATTATAAAACACTGCATTGATAGTTATGTTCATTTGCACTGTATGGTTGAAGTTTAAAATGTGTTAGTAATCGATAGAGGGGTCAAAACATGTAAAAGATTCATCAGTGAGATAATCTATAGAGGGAAACAGTAGGACGAATATACAGCATACAAATGAGAACAGGGGGGAAAAAAGGGAAAGGCGTCGAAGGTGACCTAATTCCAATAGGAATAGAAGGGGATAGAAGGGGGGGAAAAGGGATTCACAGGGGAAGGGAAGGGATAGGGGAGGGGAGGAGGGTGGGAGGTTACAGGAGACATTACCAGACAACACAAGTGATACCTAAAAAGAAAGATAGACTATTTGATCGATTATTTGAACAGGGGGGGGGGGGGGGGCTGGAGGCTGGGCTGGCCCCTCTCGGACATCAAGATCATGTAAATATGGAGATGGAAGGCCAAAGCAGATACACTAATTAAGGTTATTACATGGAATGTTGGGGGCATCCCTTCGCCCATAAAAAGATCAAAAATCTTAAGACACCTCCAAAGGCTTAAGGCTGACATAGCTTTTTTATAAGAGACACATTTAACTGCAGAAGAACATGCTAAATTGAATAAATGGTGGGTGGGGGAATGTATGTCAACAGCAGCGGTGGGGAGAAAAAGGGGAGTAGCAATTCTAATTAGAAAAGGAATAACAAATCACATTCATAAGATAATCCAGGATCCTGAGGGACGATATGTGTTAGCTATTGTCACAATTAATAGACAAAAACTCTTATTGGGCAGTATATATGCCCCAAATGTCCTAGATCTTAAATTCTACAAAAAACTAGTAGCAAAAATAGCACGTTTAGAATCAATACCAATAATACTGGGAGGAGATTTTAATATGACCTGGGACCCACAAATAGACCGATCGCATCCTCCGGCAACAATCCACCGAACACAAACTAGAGGACTACCTGAATTATGCACCACACTAGATCTCATAGATATATGGAGGACGTTGCATCCTGGGATCAGAGAATATACACATATGTCAAGAGCTCATGGTACCTCTTCCAGGATTGACTACTTATTAACATCAAGCACATTATTTCCCACAATTAGAGACGCTGATATAGGACCGTGCGTTATCTCGGATCACGCGACGGTACATATGAATTGGATGGGGGGAGGGGAAGAAGAGAAATTTCGGGGGTGGACGTTCCCAACGTATTTAGTAAAAAATGTGAGATTTCGAGAACATTTACAAACGAAATGGGCAGAGTATAAACATTTTAATGAGGACACAGTACCAACTTCAACTAGTTTTTGGGAAGCCGCAAAGGTGGTCTTGCGGGGAGAAACTATCAGTTTTACTACCCAATATAAGCGTGCAAGAGATAGGGAAATTCTGAGACTGGAGAAACAATTGAGAGAAGCGAATAGACATTATGGCTTAAATCCTTGCCCTCGGCTTAGACAGGAGATATTAGAAATACAGGCGGCTTATAACTCCTTACTACATGATAGGGAAGTGAAATCCCAAACATATTATAGATTCCAATTGTATAAATTTGGGAATAAGGGAGGGAAACTCCTGGCAAGAGTTATTGCCCCTAGATACGCTTCCAGAAATATCACTAGTATAAAAACACAAGAGGGAAATTTGATACATTCTAATAAAGGAATTAGACAGGAATTTAAAACATATTACCAACACTTATATAGCTCCACAGAACAAGAAGGGCTATCAGGCACGCAATATCTTCAAAACCTTACGATTCCACAGATAAATGAACATGACCGCAATTTATTGAACGCGGAGATTAGTGAGGATGAGATCACATGGGCGATAGGACATAGCAAGATGGGTAAAGCGCCAGGTCCCGATGGATACAAAGCAGAATTTTACAAATTAATGGGAGAGTCGATTGTACCTACATTAACTAAAGTGTTTAAAGAATGGATATCGAATGGTACATTACCTGAACATTTAAATCTAGCGCGTATAATTGTGTTTCCAAAGCCCAATCGAGATGCGCAACTAGTAACATCGTATCGCCTTATATCGCTTATTAACCATGAAGCAAAATTATTTGCAAAAATTTTGGCAAATAGACTAGGCCGTGTACTACCAAAAATAATCCATGAAGCTCAAGTTGGCTTTGTGCAGGATAGGTCGGTGGCTAAAAATATCAGACGAATTTTGACATCATTGGAATACTTAGAGCACACTAATGAACAAGCTTTAATGATTAGTTTCGACGCTGAAAAGGCGTTCGATAAAGTGGAATGGTCTTTCTTATATGAGGTGATGGAGGGATATGGTATAAAAGGAGAGTTTGTACAAGCGATTAAAGCTTTATATGCAGACCCTCTAGCGCAGGTAATGGTCAATGGAAACTTGTCTGAGGTAATTCATATAGGCAGGGGAACGAGACAAGGCTGCCCGTTATCGCCCTTACTATTTGCACTATATTTAGACCCTCTAATTAGGGATATTCAAGAATGCCCAGCAGTGCCTGGAGTGGACATACAACATCAGCAGTTCAAAATGGCTGCATTTGCAGATGATTTGCTAATTATTTTAAAGAACCCAAGAGAAGCGCTGGGTAATGTATTAGAGATTTTTAGGGAATTTGGAGACTACTCGGGATTCACGCTAAACCTTGACAAATCAGAGGCCTTAGCTATAAATACAGATGCCCATAATCTGTGGCCCATAGATTTCCCTTTAAAGCGGGCAACTAAATTCTTTAAATATTTAGGCATTCTATTACCGGTAAATACAAGAGATCTATATGATTTAAATGTTAGCAAACTCATAGAGCAGACCATGCACCAATTAAATTCTTGGCAAAATCTTACGATATCTTTGACAGGGAGGATATGTTTAACAAGGATGGTGATAATGCCGAGGTGGCTGTATGTTTTACAGGTTCTACCACTAAAACTCAAGCAGACTGACATAAAACACTTTTATAAAATTCTGAGAAAATTCTGTTGGGCAGGGAAAAGGGCCAAACTTCAATTGAAATTCCTGCTGGGAGGGTGGAGACAAGGGGGAATGGGGATTCCAAATATTAAATACTACAATATGGCTTGCTTGCTAAGACAGGTTAGAGATTGGGTAATGAATACATCAGATCATACACCACTTGAGTATGAGACAGGGTACTTCGCCCCATATAATTATCTAGCGCTATTACATACCCAGAATAAGATACTCCCCCATAAATTTAAACATAGTGTCTTGCTCCAGCCTACCAGGGAAGCGTGGAGATATATAGGGAAACTTTTGGGGGGAGACCCCTTTAATACCGAGCTATTAACTATTAGGGGCAACCCGATGTTTGTACCGGGGATAGAGAATCAAACTTTTGTCACTTGGGAAAGAAATGGCATAGCAAACATGCAGGATATATTGGGGGTTGATGGGCATATTAAAGCAGTACCACAAATGCAAGCTAATGCACAATGGAGGGATTACTTTGCGCATAGCCAACTTACGCACTATGTGCGCACACTAAATACAGATGAGATTAAGAAACACTTAGGTGAGAAAATTAGAAAATTCTTCGAAGAAATAGCTGAGGAGGTGCCGTCAATCTCCAGCATATATCTGAAATTGTGGGGACTGATGCCTGAGAGAGAGTTTAGTCAACTCCGTCAGAAATGGGAAATAGATATAGGTAGAGCATTGACAGGTTGAAATATTGTAAAACAAATACAGGATATACCCAGAATAGTAGGAGGGGCTAACCTTAGGGAATGTGCGTTTCGCATATTGCATAGGGCCTATTTTACCCAGACACAATTATACAAATCAGGGGGCATCCATACCGCTACCTGCCTGAAATGTCAGAGGGCAGATAATACGCTATATCATGCGATATGGGCATGCCCTGCAATAAAAAAATACTGGAGACACATAGCTGTATTTCTATCTACAACTGTCAATTGTGATATAGCATTGAACCCTCTATGTCTAGTGCTAGATAAACATGACGCCTTTCCCAGGCTAAACAAAGATAAAATGATGCTATGCCGCAAAACATGTCTCATTGCCAAGAAATGCATAATGCAGCACTGGACCTCTGCACACCCGCCGACTTTCTGGCATTGGCGGAACCAGGTACACCAATTGCTTACTTGGGAAGCGAGAGAGGCAAAAGGGACATACAAGCGTAAAGAGCGCTTTCTAAAAATCTGGGGGTGTTATTTGGATGGGATGACTCACAGAGGGAGAAGTCGAATTCTTAATACTCTGTAATAATTTTTTTTTTTTTTCTCTTTTCTCTTGTTGGGTGTCAATTGTGATAACAGAAGACTCATTTATAGGTAAATAGGGGGGGAGGGGGATCGTATGATCAAGATGTGATATTGGTTATAGTATATAGTCGAAACTGGAGGATAACAAATGAAACCACATAAGATTGGAGGTTGATACTATTATACTTTATTATGTAAATGATGTTACTCCTTTTCTTTTGTCAACAATATCACAATAATACATCAGCTTGTTGGAGGGGAGGAATGGGGAAGGGAGGGAGGGGAGAAAGGGGAACATGGGGGGGGGGGAAAATTATTACAAAAATGTTTTTGAAGATATATTCAGTTGACTGCGATGTATATATACTCATTTTGGTGTTGTATAATGGTCTGTTATTACGATAATACAATAAAAAAGTTGAAACATAAACTTTATGGAAGAAGATTAGCATCTGAAATAGAAAAAGAGAAGAGAATATGTTAGAGACCGGTGCTATCTGCTTGCTGCCCTGCTCTCCAGAGTACATTCAACATGTTGGCTGGACTGTTACACTGTTCACCCCTTTTCATACCTGATCCAGATTAATGTTAGTCTCAAGGTCAGTCTAGCAAACCTTGGCAGGGGAAGCTCAGCTATGGGCACTGTGATGGCCACATTGATTTTGTTTTCATCACTGGGGAATAAAGCCTGCAAATCAATCTCTGTTAGTGTTTGGCCTCCCCTATTGCTCATTCTATATAATTGCTCATAAAGCACTCCAATCATTTCTTAGTTCAGGTCCAGTATATCCAGACTCAAGGAAACATCCTTTCATCTGCCATGTCAGAGCCGTGTTTTCTCTTCATACGTCGGATTAACCTGGACCACAGGAAACATGACCTAAAATAGCCACTAGTGATTCAATGGTTCTCATTTCCAACAGTCCTCTGATTTCTACTCTGTTCAAAAGAGCCACCATTGTTTTTAGGACTTTGGTTCACCTATAATTTCCCAAGGTTTCCCTCTAATTCATTGTTCAACTCATTTTCTCATTTGCCCACTGTCTAACTCATTAAAACAGCAATTTTAGGGAAGAAAACTGAGATACTGCTGTTCAGTAATTTCAGAGCTTCTGTTTAGCTGTCACACCATTCTGAATAGGAAGGTGAGAATGTCTTTAAATGAAGTTTGTTGAACAAAATGCCAACGATAGGAAGTCACCAATCTGAATGAACAAACCTCCTTTAAAGACAAACTGGTCAGAATTAGGCCTCAATATTCAATACCAAGCCATGTCTGGGGCCATACAGGTCATGTGCTGACCACCAGATTTTATGTGGATCCCAGCATAAGGAAAGCAGTTGCCCTCGCTCTCTCCAAATCTCCCCTCCCTCCCCCTTATTCTAATCTAAAAGATAAGAAGTCCCTGACCAGGCCCCCACCGCTCAACCCCACCATCTGTTGGACTCCACATGCCTATGTTTGCTAGCCCTGATAGTCTAGGGGGCCCAATCGCTCCTGCCCTTCACAGCTCTGGCCCCAAATGCCCACCATGACCTCTAACGAAAGTCTTGTGGTACTGATGTTAAAGGTTATGGCAGCCATTTTGAGGCTAGAACCGCAATGGAAAGGAGTGGGCATTGCTCCTGTCCTTAGGACTCCCTACTAGGGGATATCAAAGGATGGCCCAGGGTGGCCTACAGAGGGTGGAGGGGTGGGGGCCTGGTTGGGTGTGTTGTCTTCAGGGGGGAGAGGGGAGGTGGGCGCCAGAAACCCCTTATGCCACTACCCGGAAATTAACCAGCACCAATCCATATTCAGACCAGTGCCAGGTTAGCTCAGTGGCTACAGTTAGGACAGTCTTTTTGCTGTCCCAATTTTAGCCTCTTACTTATCTGGTTTTGTAAGTACCAGCTCTGCTCAGGCACTACCCACGTTCCACCCATGGACCGCCTGACACTAACCATGCGGTTAGTACTTATATTCAGCTGCATTTGTCTGGTTAGGTGAATATTGGGCCAAATGTTCAATGATGACAAAATCTGTCGTGGATCCACTGGAAAACCACTGTGAACTCAATATTCAAAATATTTATGTGGTTCAAATCAATTTTTAATTACAGAAATCAATATAAATGGTTATATCACCTGTGTCCACACAAGTGGCTGTCCTAAATCTAACTGTGCAAATTTGTGTGATTATAATGGGGTGCCTATTTAATAAACATAGGTGCCTATGTGCCTGTATAAAATAAGCCCTCAGAACCAGCAGGTGTAAATGTGTACGTGGACTCCTGTGTTTTATAAAATATGCAGGGATGTGGCAACCGTGCCCCTGCTGTGTCCAGACTATAATTGCTGGAATATCTAATATAATAATTTGCTCCTCCAACGTTCCAATGTGTCTCACTGGGATCGTAACCATCTCCTGTCATCAGCCAGCCAGCGTTCCATTCCCCCTCACTGCCCCACCCTCCCGTCAAAATGCAATGACGTCAGAGGGCGGGGCAGTGAGAAGGAAGGGAACGCTGGAGGCTGGCTGACTTGAGGAGATGTTACGAACGGAAGCCAGCCAGAGCTTTCAGGTACAAATCAGCAAGTTGACTCCCGCTTCCTCCTCCCAGGCATTTTGCTGTCAAGAGCTGCCTTACCCCGTGCCGCAGTCCACCACACAAGCTGGCAGCCTACCCACCATCGTAGCCGTGTCCTCCTTCTCCTGCCAGCAGAACACGACAAACGCACACAATGAGACTGCGGAAGGCATTCCCCCCTTTCCCAGCAACAGCGCTATCTAACCATTCAAAGGCGGAACCGCAGCCTTGGAGCTCTCCCGGCCTGCCAAATTTCCACTTCCGCGCCGACACACAAGGCGGAGGAAGAGAGAGGGAGGACCAAAGGACAAGCTGGCCACGCACTTGCTCCCTGCCCAAAGCAATCGACGGCCGCTATCACCTGTCAATCACGCCATGCCTCAGCGAACTCCGCCCCTTCCCTGCACAGCTGAGTGAGCTGCGCCGCTACTAGAGGAGTGGAGGAGGGAAGAAGAAGGTTTACTGGTTTAATGACTGCGTGGTGCGCGAGCCATGAGAGGATGAGATTTGTTTAAAGACTTATTTTATCATTACTCTCTCTCTGACACACAAACACTCTCTTTTTCTGACTCACTCACACACACACTCTGTCTCTTACACAGACTGTTTCTCTCACACACACAGACACTGTCTCTCTCAAACACACACACAGATTGTGTCTCTCTTTCACACACACAAACAATGTGTCTTGGTCTCACACACTCTCTAAGGGGAGGTCATCCCCGATTCCCTCCGGTGGTCATCTGGTCATTTAGGGCACATTTTTGTGGCTTGGTCATAAGGAAAAAAGGACCAGGTAAAGTCATTCAAGTGTTCATCAGGGATACCCTTCTTTTTTCCATTATCAGTCAAGGACGCCCAGGGCCATACCTAGGGTCTCTGGCGCCCCCCCTGCAGACTATCAGTTGCCCCCCCCCCCCCCCCGTGAAAATGATCAGGCCCACCCCCCCCCCCCCCCCCCCGGTGAAAATGATCGCTCACTACTTGCCACACTGACAGGAATTGTCAGCAATATTCTTAGAAACAAATTGCTATACATTGCAAAATAAGATAGCAGATGTAAATTCTCAAAGTGGACATATTCCAAACGCTAAAATGAAAATAAAATGATTTTTTTCTACCTTTGTTGTCTGGTGACTTTCTTTTTCCGATCATGCTGGCCCAGTATCTGAGTCTGCTGCTATCTGTCCTCTTAACTCCATTTCCAGGGCTTCCTTTCCATTTATTTCTTTACTTTCCTCCTTTCTTCTTCATTTCTTGCTCTATATCCATTTCCAGCAATTGCTTCTCTCTCCCTGGGTCCTGTCCTCCCATCCATGTCCATCCTTGTCCCTCTCTGCCCTTCCCTCCTCCATCCATAGCCAGCAATCCTCCTCTCTCCCCTCCCCTCCATTTCCAGCAATTTGTCCTCTCCCTGGGCCCCCATGTCCATCCTTGTCCCTCTCTGCCCTTCCCTGCTGCATCCATAGCTAGCAATCCTCCTCTCTCCCCTCCTCTTCCAGCAATTTGTCCTCTCCCTGGGCCCTGCTGCTGCCCTCCCATCCATGCCTCTCTGCCCTCCCATCCATGCCTGTCTCTCTGCCCTCCCATCCATGCCTCCATAGGCGGTCGGTGGCCCAACTGTTTGGGGAGGCTAAAGGGGGCGGGGTTAGGGGTGGGCCAGGGGCGGAGCTTACCTCCATAAGTGTTTGACAACACACAGAAAAAAAATAAGTAAAAATAAAAGTCACAGTTAATACCTTTTATTAAATTTAGATATTAGATATGTATCATATGTCAAAGAATAAAGTGGTTGCTCAAAGCATATACTAAACACAATCGCTCAACTGCAAAACACTATGCACAACTTTGTGCAAAAACACACTCAGAACCTTACTGTACCATAAATATTACACTGGGAAGACCCTAATACACCAATATACCACCATACGGAACATGCAGACCGTCAACAATATGAAACAAGGGATCATAATATCATGATACGTGTAGAACCAAAAAAACACCCTTTTAGGGTGGCTAGTGTTCACAATGTAGATCCTTCAAGAGGTAGTGTGTCATGATTTACGCTGTACACCCTTTCTGGTGTTTTGGTGCCACCTCAGTAAGGCCAACACACAATCTCTCCACTGCAAAACACTATATACAAACTTGTGCAAAACACACTCATAGCCTTACCAAACCATAACAGCACTAATTCCAAGGACAGGACGAGCTACAACCTTTATGTGTGGAAAGGCAGCACTATAATTACACCGGGCTCTAAAACACCAGTACACAACCTAGTGAAACCAAAATAAAACAAAAAGGGCTGCAAATACTTCACGCTAGCAGAATACTGCATCTTGATCACACATGAAAAACACATGGCTTAACAGATATGAAGGCAAAATACAAGAAGTCGGACTCAGCATGCAGCAATACTAGAAACATTGAAACTTACAAGCAAAATATCACAGATGTACATTTCCAAAAGCTGACATATTCCAATTAATAAATTTTGAATAAAAAATGTTTTCTACCTTTGCTGTCAGAGCATTTAGTTTTTCTATTAGCTTTGGTCCCAGTGTCTTCTTTCCATTTGATATTTTTTTTCTCTCACCATGTCCACCATCTTTCTGTGTCCTTATGCGTCCTGTCTACCACCCTATCCTTTCTCCAGTTTCAACATCTGCCCTCAGTGTTCCAATCCAGCCTTTAAATTCAGCAATTTTCCCTCCATCCATATAAAGCATTTCTCCTCACTCCCCTCCCCTCCATCCATGTGCATCTACAACCTTTGTCTTCTCTCCCCTCCATCCATGTCCAGCATTTCTCCTCTCTCCCTTCCACTCCATCCGTGTGCATCTCCTTCCTTTATCTTTCCTTCCCCCCCATCCTTGTCCAACATTTCTCCTCTCTTCCCTGCCCTCCACTCCATCCATGTCCAGCATTTCTCCTCTCTTCCCTCCCCTCCATCCATGTGCATCTCCTTCCTGACGTCCCTCCCCTCCATCCATCCATGTCCAACAACTCTCCATTCTCCCCTTCCCTCTCCTCCATCCATCCACCCATATCCTGCAAATTTCCTCTCTCCCCTGTCCCCATTCATCCATCCATGTCCAGAATTCTCCTCTCTCCCTTGCCCTCCCCTCCATCCATCCATCCATGTCCAGGAACTCTCCGTTCTCCCCTGCCCTCTCCTCCATCCATCTCCAGAAAATTTCCTCTCTCCCCTGTCCCCATTCATCCATCCATGTCCAGAATTCTCCTCTCTCCCTTGCCCTCCCCTCCATCCATCCATCCATGTCCAGGAACTCTCCATTCTCCCCTGCCCTCTCCTCCATCTATCTCCAGATAATTTCCTCTCTCCCCTGTCCCCTCGATCTATGCCCAGCAATTCTCCTCTCTTCCCTGCCCTCCCCTCCATCCATGTCAGCAATTCTCTCCCCTGCTCTGCCCTCTCCCCTCCTGTCCAGTGATTTCTTCTCTCTCCCTGCCCTGCATCCATACATGGCCAACAATTCTCCTCTCCCCTGCCCTCCCCCCTACATGTGGCAGGCTGCAGCGTTTTTGTGAGGCAGCTCTGGCTCTCCCTCCTTCCTTCCTTGGTTCCCGCTCTGGCTCCCCGATCAGCAGCCCCCCCCCCCCTGCGTGTTTTAACCTTTACTCTCCGACGTGGCAGCGATGTCAATCAATGAAGAACGCACAACAGACTCGCTTCCAGCTTCTCTCTTCACACAGTGTCCCGCCCTCGCGGGAACAGGAAATGTATCATCGCTGACGCTGAAGGCGGGACACTGTGTGAAGAGAGAAGCTGGAAACGAGTCTGTTGTGCGTTCTTCATTGATTGACATCGCTGCCACGTTGGAGAGTAAAGGTTAAAACACGCGGGGGGGGGGGGGGGGCTGCTGATCGGGGAGCCAGAGCGGGAACCAAGGAAGGAAGGAGGGAGAGCCAGAGCTGCCTCGCAAAAGCGCTGCGCTTGTGAGGGCAGCAGGGAAGTCCGAAGTCCACGATTGGGCTGGGGAGGCTTAGCCTCCCCAAGCCTCTTATACGGGGCGCCTATGCATGCCTCGCTGCTCTTTCCTCCGCGCCCTGGGGCCTTTAAATCTTTTACTTCCGGTCGCAGCAGCGTCAGTGAAAGTGGAGCGCTGCCGACGTCTCCCTTCCCTTCGCGCTCTTGGTTCCCTCAGTGTCCGCCTTCTTCTGACGTCAGAAGAAGGCGGGACACTGAGGGAACCAATGAGTGCAAGGGAAGGGAGACGTCGGCAGCGCTTTCACTGACGCTGCTGCGACCGAGGTAAAAGATTTAAAGTCCTCGGCGGCGCGGGGCGAGGGTAAGCACCGCGGTGGCGCCCTCCAGAGGTGGGCGCCCCCCTGCGGCACTTACCTGGCTTACTGCATCGGCACGGCCCTGAGGACGCCCATGTGTTAGGCACACCCCAGCCCCGCCTTTGCTATGCCTCCGACACGCCCCCGTGAACTCTGGTCGTCCCCGCGACGGAAAGCAGTTCAGGACGCCCAAAATCAGCTTTTGATTATGCCGATTTGGGCGACCCTGTGAGAAGGACGCCCATCATGCGATGTGTGTCGAAAGATGGGCGCCCTTCTCTTTCGAAAACAAGACTGACAATCAAACAGTTACACAAATTATAGATCACTACAGAATCCTGAGAAGAGGAGATTATCAGGCTCATTTTCAAAAGAGAAAAATGTCCAAAAAGTGGACATTTTTCTCACAAAAATGTCCAAATCAGCATTTTCATAACCTATTTTTAGACGTTTTTCTCTGAAGTCCATCAGAAGTGCATCCAAATCTCAAGGGGAGTGCCAGGGGCGTGTTCAGGGCGGAACTTGGGCATTCTTAAGACTTAGATGTTTTTCAGTCATAATGGAACAAAACAAAAACGTCCAGGACTAAGATGTTCTGAGCTAGACCTGTTTTTATAATAAATAAGGCACAAAAAGGTGCCCTAAATAACCAGATGACCACTGGAGGGAATCAGGAATGACCTCCCCTTATTCCCCAAGTGGTCACTAACCCCCTCCCACCCCCAAAAAAGTGATGAAAAACATTACTTGACAGCCTCTGTGCCACCCTCAGATGTTATACTCAGGTCCATCAGAATAGCATGCAGATCTCTGAAGTAGTCTAGTGGTGGGTGCAGTGCACTGCAGGCAGGTGGACCCAGGCTCCTACCTCCCCTTACCTGTTACACTTGTGGAGGAAACTGTGAGCCCTCCAAAACTCACCAGAAACCCACTGTACCCGTAAGGGCTATGATAGTGGTGTACAGTTGGGGGTAGTGGGTTTTGGGGGGGCTTAGCAGACAAGGTAAGGGAGCAATGGTCAGATGTGTACCTGGGAGCATTTTATGAAGTCCAGTGCCCCCCTAGGATGCCCTATTGCTTTCCTGGGATGTCACTTTTCCATTATTCTACCTGATGCCATACAGGAGCCCAGTGAAATTTCCACCCCCAAGGTGAAGGTTGACCTGGGCAATAGAATATTTGTACGTTTGGGAAGCTTGCCAGGTGCCCTTGGCCTGGATTGGCCACTGTCATGGACAGGATGCTGGGCTCGATGGACCCTTGGTCTTTTCCCAGTGTGGCATTAACTTATGTACTTATGTACATCTACAACCAAACCAGGACCCCTTTGCCTCATCCCAGCCTGGGGTCATGCAGCACCATTTTGGAGTTGTAACTGCAGCTTAGTAATATAGGGTCCTTAATCATCTAAATCTAGGCAAATGAATTGCAAACCTAAATTTAGGAAACAAAGTTTGACAGAAAATTTCCTAAATTTAGATGCCTAAAACTTAAGATATTCAGTTAAGCATGTAGAATCTTTTGAAAACTGACCCCTAAATATATTTCTCTGGTGCCCTTTGCACACTTCTTGGGTTATTACATCTTCATTGTGTATTTTCACTCATTATACTTTTTCAGAACATTTTCAAAGCCATTTAACTGGGTAAAAGTGGCTTAGCTGAAAATTACCCTCTGCTAAAAGTACACGTGGCTATCTC
Source organism: Microcaecilia unicolor (assembly GCF_901765095.1). Classification (NCBI taxonomy): domain Eukaryota; kingdom Metazoa; phylum Chordata; class Amphibia; order Gymnophiona; family Siphonopidae; genus Microcaecilia; species Microcaecilia unicolor. The sequence continues at coordinate 23,285 of NW_021963163.1, read as the reverse complement.
TAGGGTTCGTAATTCAAGTAAGGTTGAAAAGAGGCAAGAGCAAGGGTGTGTTCAGGTCATGAGAAGAAAATGTGGGATTCTCAAAGGTACTCTTTGCTTGGGCTCCCCGCACAAATAGCAAAATAGCAGGTGAGCACTTTTAACTTGTGTACCCTGTGGCTGCTAATTTTGAAAGGGAAACAATGCATGTGGTTTCCCTTTAAAAATCTAATGCATCACACATGTGATCTCAAACTGCCCTGTATATTGCAAACCACCTGGAGATATCCAGAATTTCATACCCACCTCTCTCTTTGTGAGATCATCCCCTCTTCTTCTTCTTCTTCTGATATCTCTTCTACCTGCAATCCCATCCCAAATGTTTACAAAATTAATTTTCTTTTCACAGGGACAAAATATTATTTTTTTCTGCGTTCATATTCCTTTCTGCTTTCCTCATATTTCCCGATTCTATATAAAGTGACCAAAATTGCGAACGCAAATCCGGTTGTATTCTGGATTTGCGCATGCAATTTAATTACTTAGCAAACCAATCAGCACTAATAATTGCCACTTAAGCAATTATTGATATTAATTGGCATTAATTAGAATTTACGCCCACAACTTGCAAGGTGCATTCTGTTAAAGTGGTGCACATAAATCCTAGTGCATGCTGCCAAAAAGGGGTGTGGCCATGAGCACAGAATGGGCAGACCATGGGCATTCCAAAAATCTACGCGCACAGTTATAGAATACGTCTGCTCCGCACCTAACTTAGGTGCCGGCATTTACACCCAAGTTTTACTTGGTGTAAATGGATGCGCCTAGAGTTAGGTGCAGGCATGGCCACTAACTAGGTGTAGTCTATAAACTGGCTAGACGTATTCTATAAACCAGGCGACATATATAGAATCTAGCCCATTATGGGTATTCTTACTTTCAGGTTCTTTTGTTTGTGTCCTGTATAACATTTCTAGACGATTCCTAGAGAACTGAGATATCCACCTATGGTAGCAGCTGAAAATGGTATTTAGAAGTCACAAATTCTGACATTTTTAAGACTTTCCTTGACTTCCTTTGGAGCAGGAAGATTGGCAAGAGAGTTACAATTGACAATGTAGGGCAGGCATTACATACTTTGGCAGCCATGCAATATGGAGCAAATCAAGTCATTTATTGGTGTGTATAATGCTCTTTGTGTAACTTCTGCCAACCTGGCTTCCTTCAGGAGAACTGGATGGCTCAGGGAACTGGCACAGCCTTTCACCTTCAGGACACTGGTCCAAATCTGGATCAAACTAGTAGAAACCAAATTCATTATCATCTGAAAGTTATTCAGTGGCTTCTGTGAAATACTTGGTAACTTCAATCCAGTTCCTAGTGGACTGGTGCATACCTTACTCAAAAAAACTGTCATACCAATTTGGCATGAATGGCTACCCTCACTGGCATTCTGAGCAATGAGGACAGAGACTGAATTCTTTTCTTGCTCTTATAACTTTTCCTTCCAGAAAAGAGCCAGGACACATTAGTATGACTCTCTGAGGAAACGTTTATCTCTCATAGTATACTTGTTCTGACTAGATAGAGGCATAACATTTTTAATGTTGTTAATATAGCACTTTCACAGCACTAAAATTCAGGGGGTGGGAAAGATAAATACAAACTATAGCTACTTACAGAAAACACTCTTGACAAATTCAAATACATAACCAGATGTACTAAGAGGTTTCACATATTTTATGTCTATACTAGCCGTTAAGCCCGTTAAAACGGGCAAGTTTTTTTAATTTCACCTCCATGTGTAGCAAGTCTGCTCTGTCCCCTGTCCTCCCCTCATGTCCAGCAACCCTCCTCTGTCCTCTTCCCTCACCCCATGTCAAGCCACCGTCCTCTGTTCCCTGCCCTCCCAAAGAGACAGTGAGTGTGAGAGTGAGCAGCTAGTGTGTGTGTGTGCTTCGGTGTCTCTGTGTGTGTGTGTGTGTGTGTGTGTGTGTGAGTGAGTGAATGAGAGAGAGTGCTTGTGAGCTGTTAGTACTCCCTGTCTCAGTGGAGGTTCAGTGTCTCCTTGTAGGCAGTTGTTGGAGCTGTGTGGCAGTGGAGGTTCAGTGTCTCCTTGCAGTCAGTTGTTGGAGCTGTGTGTCAGTGGAGGTTCAGTGTCTCCTTGTAGTCAGTTGTTGGAGCTGTGTGTCAGTGGAGGTTCAGTGTCTCCTTGTAGTCAGTTGTTGGAGCTGTGTGGCAGTGGAGGTTCAGTGTCTCCTTGTAGTCAGTTGTTGGAGCTGTGTGGCAGTGGAGGTTCAGTGTCTCCTTGTAGCTGTGTGTCAGTGGAGGTTCAGTGTCTCCTTGCAGTCAGTTGTTGGAGCTGTGTGGCAGTGGAGGTTCAGTGTCTCCTTGCAGTCAGTTGTTGGAGCTGTGTGTCAGTGGAGGTTCAGTGTCTCCTTGTAGTCAGTTGTTGGAGCTGTGTGGCAGTGGAGGTTCAGTGTCTCCTTGTAGTCAGTTGTTGGAGCTGTGTGGCAGTGGAGGTTCAGTGTCTCCTTGTAGCTGTGTGGCAGTGGAGGTTCAGTGTCTCCTTGCAGTCAGTTGTTGGAGCTGTGTGTCAGTGGAGGTTCAGTGTCTCCTTGTAGTCAGTTGTTGGAGCTGTGTGGCAGTGGAGGTTCAGTGTCTCCTTGCAGTCAGTTGTTGGAGCTGTGTGGCAGTGGAGGTTCAGTGTCTCCTTGTAGCTGTGTGTCAGTGGAGGTTCAGTGTCTCCTTGCAGTCAGTTGTTGGAGCTGTGTGGCAGTGGAGGTTCAGTGTCTCCTTGCAGTCAGTTGTTGGAGCTGTGTGGCAGTGGAGGTTCAGTGTCTCCTTGCAGTCAGTTGTTGGAGCTGTGTGTCAGTGGAGGTTCAGTGTCTCCTTGTAGTCAGTTGTTGGAGCTGTGTGGCAGTTGAGGTTCAGTGTCTCCTTGTAGTCAGTTGTTGGAGCTGTGTGGCAGTGGAGGTTCAGTGTCTCCTTGTAGCTGTGTGTCAGTGGAGGTTCAGTGTCTCCTTGCAGTCAGTTGTTGGAGCTGTGTGTCAGTGGAGGTTCAGTGTCTCCTTGTAGTCAGTTGTTGGAGCTGTGTGGCAGTGGAGGTTCAGTGTCTCCTTGTAGCTGTGTGGCAGTGGAGGTTCAGTGTCTCCTTGTAGTCCGTTGTTGGAGCTGTGTGGCAGTGGAGGTTCAGTGTCTCCTTGTAGCTGTGTATCAGTGGAGGTTCAGTGTCTCCTTGCAGTCAGTTGTTGGAGCTGTGTGGCAGTGGAGGTTCAGTGTCTCCTTTCAGTCAGTTGTTGGAGCTGTGTGTCAGTGGAGGTTCAGTGTCTCCTTGCAGTCAGTTGTTGGAGCTGTGTGGCAGTGGAGGTTCAGTGTCTCCTTGTAGCTGTGTGGCAGTGGAGGTTCAGTGTCTCCTTGTAGTCCGTTGTTGGAGCTGTGTGGCAGTGGAGGTTCAGTGTCTCCTTTTAGGCAGTTGTTAGAGCAGTTTGAAAGGCAGGCTCATTTTTAAGTGTGTGCCGGTCTCCCTCCCCCCCTCCCCAGCATACATGTTGTTGTTCCGCCCCTTCTGCTGACTTGTGCTGTTCAGTGAGCCAAAGGGGCGGGACAGCTATGTCTTTGCTTCATGCTGCAAAGGTGTGTGTGTGTGTGTGTGTGTTGTGAGTGAATACACCTGTTTACCTTTTTCTGTTGGCCCCAGAACGTTTTTTGATCCCTGCTTGGTTTCTGCTGTGGGTTTTTTTGTTGCCCACTTCATCCTTCCTGCTGTGCCCTTGTACATGGTGGTTCTCCAAAGACAAGCAGGCTGATATTCTCACAAGTGGGTGACGCCACGTCGGCCCCGGAGGATTTTAAAGCAAAATCTCAAAATCTCTTTACGGTGTTCCGTCGCGCGAGCGATCGTACTGCGCATGTGCGCACACCTCTTCCCGCTCGCCGTGCGGACACGCCCCTCAGTTTTTCTTTTTCCGCGTCTGAGGAGACACGGAGTTCGTTAGGGCTTCGTGTTTTCTTCAGGTCTTCGGAGTTAAATCTCTTTTTTATTTTTTCATTTGTACTTTTCATGGCAGGCTCATTGTGGCTTATATATACAGGTTTTTTTTGTACCTGAGGCTAGAAAAAATTTAAGTAATTGCCAGAGTCACAAGGGGCTGTGCCTGAACAAAGCATATAAGCTTCTCTTTTCTTTTTTCTTGAAAGTGCTGGTATATTGTTATCTGTGGGCTCTCTCTAGCCAGCAAATAAAACAAGCCCACATTTTTAGGATCCATTTATTAAAACTTTACAAATGGCTCTCCAGAGCTGTGAGAGCCTGCTCCAGCACACCACTGTCTTTAAGCCCCACAAGTGGTAAAGGTGTATGTCACAGGAAAAACCAGGAACCTAAGCAGGTGCATCCCTGGTCAGCCACTGAATGGGCAACCTGGTGACACAATATCAGTGGTGTAACCTTTGAAGTGAGTCTCCACCCGCCTCGGCGCCTCCTGCTCTGCAGGTCATTCGGGCGCATCGGAGGATGTGTCTTGGGCCGGATCATCTCCCTGTGAAGCGCAAGTAGTGTCTCAAAGAAACGAGACGTATTCTACTCTGCCAGGGATGGCCAAAGGAGATCATTCTGGAGTCCGACAGAGACCGATGCACGCTGGGTATAGTTATGCATCGAATAGGTCTCCACCTGCCTCGGCGCCTCCTGCTTGGCAGGTCATTCGGGCGCATCGGCGGATGTGTCTTGGGCCGGATCATCTCCCTGTGAAGCGCAAGTAGTGTCTCAAAGAAACGAGACGTATTCTACTCTGCCAGGGATGCCCAAAGGAGATGCCCAGAGCTTTGCTCCCTCGGTTATGGAGGTATCCGGGCTTCAGACATAAGTCGGTGCCGAGAGCGTTGCTCCCTCTGTTATGGAGGTATCCTGACATTGGACGTCGATACACCGGTACCAGGTATCATCAGTGCCATCGGTACCGGGTATCATCGGTGCCGTGGATACCATCGGTACCGGGTGTCATGGGTACCGTCGGTACCGAGTATCTTCGGTACCGTCGGGTACCGAGTATCTTCGGTACCATGGGTGCCGTCGGTACCGAGTATCATCGGTGCCATGGGTACTGTCGGTACCGAATATCATCGGTACCGGGTATCATCGGTACCATGGGTCCCGTCGGCACCGGGTATCATCGGCGTCGATACTGAGTGTCATCGGTGCCATGGGTGCTGTCGGTACCGGGTATCATGGGCACCATCGGCACCAGGTATCATGGGCACCATCGACTATCGGTACCAGGTATCATCGCCCATCGGTACCGAGTATCATGAGTACCATCGGTACCATAGTATCAGGTATCGTCGGTACCGTGGATACATGGGTATCAGGTATCATGGATGCCGTCGGCACATGAGTACCATCGATACCAGATATCATGACCAGGTACCATCAGTGCCATGGGTGCCATTGGTACCAGGTGTCATGAGCACCGTCGGTGCCATGTGTACCATCGGTACCGTCGGTGCTGTTGGTGCCGGATATCATGGGTACCATCGGTACCAGGTATCATGGGTACCATCGATACCAGATATCATGACTATCATCGGTACCAAGTACCATGGGTACCATTGGTACTGGGGGCCATCGGTACCATGTGTATCATCGGTACCGTCGGTGCCATGGTCTAGCAGTCTGGTTTCGATTCCCTTGCATTTCCAGACTTTGTCCTTGGCTTCGAGACCATGGGTACCATTGGATGCCATGGGTGCTACCGCCTCCTGCGGCATCTAGCTTTTCACCTGGTCTCCTTCACCGATGCTGCCTCTGGTATGGGTGTTCGCAGCCTACTGGGGCAACTTCTCGACCCCGTCGTAGAACTTACCGCGCCTCCATACCTTGCCTTCCAGGCCCAGAAATGCATGTTAAGAACAGCCATTTTGCCTACAGGAGAACATATTTTTCCATAGCTGTTCTGTATAATTGTATGTATGACAGTTGCTCTGTACTGGTCAATGTTTGGATCTGAGCTGCTCTGTTTGAGTAGTTGGCTCAGTTCAATGATGGTTCATCTGATGAACATGAAGGTCATGGGGTTTTCTCTGCTGAGAATCCTCTAGATCCTCTATCTGTCTTGACACATTACAATGGAGATTGTCAATCAGCCCAATGCCAGATGCTCGAGGTCCTGGACTACCATCTTCACCTGAGTCTTCTGCCACTCAGAACAGATAGCAGTTCTAAGAACTTGCTTCGGCGCCCCCGAGGCCAGAGCATACATCCTTAGCCTCCTTTGGAGAATGGCGTACCAGGCTGGCATGATCGCGTCCAAGACCAAGTCCTGCCAGATCTTTATGAGCATTCCCACCGGAGTAGGCTAAATCTTTTTACCAAGTGGTCAGGTAGCACACGGTGTGTCGCAAGTTCCTGTCCAATGGCGTTTTCATCACTTGTAATGTAACACCTAGATTTCTGCTCTAGGTATGGTGATGCGCAGACTCTCATGACTGTGTGCCTCTCTCCTGGAGGAGGAGACTCAGCAGAAAATTGTAGATATGCTGTGCATACACTTCCTCATCTCGGAACTTCTTTAAAGAGATCAGCACGCTCGTTCTAGTCAGCGGCGTGCACCTAATCAGGCTCCTGCAGCTATTCCGCAGGAACCAGAGAGGGGTTTTGGAGTGGCTCCAATTCAGCATAGCCACTATATAAAAAAAAAAAAATGTCCGTACCGGCCAATCTGCCTGTCGGGGGGAAGTTTAAATTTTCTCCACCACAGATGACTTCTATATCCTCCAACCGGGGGTTTTTTTCAAATAGTCCGGTTAGGATACATTCTCAATCTGGAATCAAACCCTCCACATTGTTCATTGGAAGTTTAATCCTTTAGCTTCCATCAACAGTGAGTACTTGCAGAGGAACTCTCTGCCTTTCTCCTTGTGGGTTCCGTCCCATCATAGACATAAGGGGCCTCAACAGATTTCGTTCAGGATGATTTCCCTGGGCATCCTTCTTCCCATACTTCAGGAAAACGATTGGTTATGCTCTCTGGACTTACAAGATACTTCTACTCACTTTGCGTCCAGAGTATGTTTTTCCTAGTGCCTGGCTGTTGTTGCAGCGTATCTTCATGGACTGGGAGTGCAAGTGTTCCCTTAACACGATGATTGCCCGTCTCAACAGATTACAGCACAGTAAATATTGAGACTTCTAGACACATGGCTTCCACAGTTCACGTAACTCCCTTGACACTTTTGCACATGACATCTGCTCAGTGCATCCTAGCTTCCCAGTGGTATCAAGTTTAGGGTATCTAGAGGATGTAACCCAACTGTTCGCCAGTCTTCGGAATTCCCCTCAGAGGTGGTTAATTCTCTCCATTTTGATTCTGAGGTGTCCCGTCCACCTTACTCAGTCAAAAGCTGCTGACGAAGGTTGCATCCCTCCTGGCTATCCAACCTAATTATTTTAATCAACCAAACAATCGGGTTGTGATGTACTCGATAACAAAGGAGTACTGGATCTTGTCCTCTGACTCAAGATGCCATGCAGATGTAGCGGTGGGCTCGCCAACGCGGCTTGTTTTCTCCAAGCCATTTATCTAATTGGCGTAAACAGCAGTCTGGCCGACAGGCTGAGCAACTTAGTCCAATCACAAAGTCCCTCAGTTCTGTTCCAGGCTGCAGGTTCACGGCAGGCTACCATCGGATGCCTTTCTCCTTCTTTGGGGGACAAGTTTTCTGTATGCGTATCCTCCCATACATCTGGTGGGAAAGACTTTGCTGATTCTCAAGCAAGATTGTGGAGCCATGATTCTGATTGCTCCTTTCTAGCTACGTCAGATACGATTCCCTCTTCTTCTGGAGTTGGAATGTTTTCCAGCTCTCATTACGCAGAACGAGGGGGCACTTCTACATCCCAACCTCCAATCTCTGGCTCACACGGTCTGGATGTTGAGAGTGTAGGTTTCGTTGAGTTTTCCAGAAGAGTGTCTCCCGACTCTTGCCTGCTTCCAGAAAAGATTTCACAAAGAGGTGTTATTCTTTTCATGGAAGAGGTTTGCCGTCTGGTGTGACAGCAAGGCCCTAGATCCTGCCTCTTGTCTTATACAGACCTTGCTTGAGTTCTTTCTACACCTGTCTGAATCTGGTCTCAAGACCAACTCTGTCAGTATTCATCTTCGTGCAATAAGAGCTTATCATCAACGTGTAAAAGGTCAGCCTTTAGCTGTCCACTTCATGAGACGTTTATTTCTCCCCCAATATTGAGAGAATTCCTTGTATGTGTCTAGGGGGGATTATTTCTGTTGGGCTTAGCACCCCCAATAATTTTTACAGTTGGCTCTTATGCTTCAGTCAGAGCCCCTATCACTCCTTATTCAGTATCTTGGGGTCTCAATGTCGTTTTCATCCAGCTGCTGCAAGCTCAATTCGGGCCACTGGATTCCTGTCATCTGAAGTATTGGACCTGGAAGGTCGTTTTTTCTTAGTGGCTGTTCCTTCAACTCGTAAGGTCGGTGAGCTTCAGTCTCTAGTAGCTCAAGCGCCTTACCTTACTTCTCATCTTAACAGAGTAGTTCTCCGCATGCAGACAAAGTTCTTACTGGCGCTGGTATCAGAGTACCAGCTGATCCAGTCAATTGTCTTGCCAACATTCTTTCTCCCTCATCTTACAAGCCCTGGCGAAAGCAAGCTGCGCAATTTTTGCGTGGAGCAGACGAGCTCCCTCGGACGGTCCGCCCAGTTGTTTATTTCTTTTAATGCCAGTTGCTGTCGGAAACCGCATCATTTCTTCTTGGCTAGCAGATTGCATCTCCTTCATTTTTGTCCAAGCTGGACTGACTCTAGAGGGCCATGTCACGGCTCACAAAATTAGAGCCATGGCTGAGTCGGTGGCTCATCTAAGATCAGTCACTATTGAAGAGATCTGCAAAGCTGCGGCGTGGTCATCAGTCCACACATTCACATCTCACTACTGCCTTCAGCAGGATAGCCGACTCGTCAGTCGGTTTGGGCAGACGGGGCTGCAGAACTTCTTTGGGGTTTAGAATCCAACTCCAACCCTCCTAAGCCCATTTTTGTTCTGTTCCAGGCTACACTCATTTAGATGTTTCTTCTTTTGAGGTCAATTTTTATTCTGGCCTCGCCGTTGCGAGACCCAATTGACCACTGTTTGTTGTGTTGTGTAAGCCTGGAAGCTAGGGATACCCCACTTGTGAGAATATCAGCCTGCTTGTCTTTGGAGAAAGAGTAGTTACTTACCTGTAACAGGTGTTCTCCGAAGACAGCAGGCTGCATATTCTCACAAACCCTCCCACCTCCCCTTTTGGAGTTGTCTCCTCCATCTTTTGGATATAACTGAGGGGCGTGTCCGCACAGCGAGCGGGAAGAGGTGTGCGCACATGCGCAGTACGATCGCTCGCACGACGGAACACCGTAAAGAGATTTTGAGATTTTGCTTTAAAATCCTCCGGGGCCGACGTGGCGTCACCCACTTGTGAGAATATGCAGCCTGCTGTCTTCGGAGAATACCTGTTACAGGTAAGTAACTACTCTTTCTCTTCTCCATCCTCCCTCCCTCCCTCCCCCACCGATGTCCACGCCCCCTCATTCCCTCCCTATTGGCTGCATTACGTCCTCCTCCAATTTCCACGCCCCCTCCTTCCCTCCCTATTGGCTGCATTACGTCCTCCTCCGATTTCCACGCCCCCTCCTTCCCTCCCTATTGGCTGCATTACGTCCTCTTCCGTTTTCCACGCCCCCTCCCCTCCCTATTGGCTGCATTACGTCCTCCTCCGATTTCCACGCCCCCTCCTTCCCTCCCTATTGGCTGCATTACGTCCTCCTTCGTTTTCCACGCCCCTTCCCCTCCCTATTGGCTGCATTACGTCCTCCTTCGTTTTCCACGCCCCTTCCCCTCCCTATTGGCTGCATTACGTCCTCCTCCAATTTCCACGCCCCCTCCTTCCCTCCCTATTGGCTGCATTACGTCCTCTTCCATTTTCCACGCCCCCTCCCCTCCCTATTGGCTGCATTACGTCCTCCTCCGATTTCCACGCCCCCTCTTTCCCCCCCTATTGGCTGCATTACGTCCTCCTTCGTTTTCCACGCCCCCTCCCCTCCCTATTGGCTGCATTACGTCCTCCTCCGATTTCCACGCCCCTCTTTCCCTCCCTATTGGCTGCATTACGTCCTCCTTCGTTTTCCACGCCCCCTCCCCTCCCTATTGGCTGCATTACGTCCTTCCTCCAATTTCCTACGCCCCTTCCTCCTTCCCTCCCTATTGGCTGCATTACGTCCTCCTTCGTTTTCCACGCCCCCCCCCCCTCCCCTATTGGCTGCATTACGTCCTCCTCCGATTTCCACGCCCCTCCTTCCCTCCCTATTGGCTGCATTACGTCCTCCTCCAATTTCCACGCCCCCCCCCTCCCCTCCCTATTGGCTGCATTACGTCCTCCTCCGATTTCCACGCCCCCTCCTTCCCTATTGGCTGCATTACGTTCGGTACAGGAGCTGCTGGTGGAGGCGGGGTTTGGAGTGTTGCTCCTTGAACGTTCGGTCTCTACTGCGCATTTGCGGTGAGTACGGTCACTTGCAATTTATATGTTTGATGTCTATGAGAAAAATTCTTAGTGCATCTGGGTGGAAAACAAAAACAAATTTGTGTGACTCCTGTCCCCTATGGAGATTCCAGCTCAGTCAGAACTGGCCTCAGTTGGATTATAACAACAAAGGTTGCCCCCCACCCACTTGTCAACCTTAACATTCCTCATATTTTTAGCCCAGTTATGGCTGAACCTCTGGGAGCAGCTTTGCTGGTATGAGAGTCAGAAGTTACCCCATAGTCACTTGGATCTGACTGACTGTGATGTTCCAAATGACACAGTGCACGAACCACAGAATGCATTCCATAATAAGTCATCTGTATCACTGTTGTGAACATAGCTGCTCCCAGGGGCTACAACAGAAGGCAGGAAAAGAAAACCCTACGAAGTATAAAAAAAAATGCCAGGAAGAGGAGTAGGGAGTGACACAATGACTTCTGCACCTTTGGCAGCAGTGTTTTGTTTGGTTTCAGCTGTTCGCTGAGAAAGTCTTGTAATCAACACAATCTGCATTATAATCAGCACCATAAAGTTTGTATGAGCAAGTCTTCTGAAGTTTATTGCACCATTGCTGTTACACTGGTACTCTATACATTGTTTTTGACCCCTGAGGCAGATAGTTTTATCTGCTGAAACACAGTCCAGTGTCAGGTCCCTTGTTGGTGCTTGCTTAATAAAGACTGTATTTGACATTGTAAGAAAAAAAGACAAGAACAAAGACAAGAAACAGACCTTGATGAAGAAAATGCAGTCTTTAATAAATTGTGTTGATGCTCCTAGGGTTCACACTCAAAAAATGCTCGATATGGCCATGTTTCGCCAAGAGTACAGGCTGCGTCAGGGGCATAAAGTACCAGTTGGTGGAAACCTAAACACTCCACTAACATAGGTCAATGTTTATCTTCCTGGGTCTGTTTTTCTGTTACTGTTCCAAAAGGTGAAACATGGCCATGTCGGCCATTTGAGTGTGACCCCTGGGAGCATCAATACAATGTATTAAAGACTGCATTTTCTTCATCAAGGTCTGCTTCTTGTCTTTTGTGTTTGACATTGTACTGCCCACTGGAAATCATTGTGTCACTCCCTACTCCTCTTCTTGCTCCCAGGGGCTCACATGAATTGCAGGGAAGCAGTTTAAGGAACTTCAGAAACAGCAGACCTGTCCAAGTCTCCCGCATTCAGAGGGAGACTCCCGCTTTGGCGGGTCATCTCCTGCACTCCTGCCAAAGCGGGAAAGTCTCCCGCTGAGACACCGTGGCGGTAAAACAACTCCTGCCTCCTGCTTGGCTCCCCCTTCCACCTGGTATTCATTTCCTGGCCGCTGCTGCCCAATGGCCGTGACAAAAAACAAACAAAAGAAAGCAAGCACGGGGCCACAGCAGCCTTCAGGCATGCACTGTCGGCTCTGCCGCTCCTCTCTCCTCTCTCTACCCCTGGAGCAGGAAGTTGATGTCTTCCTGCTCCGGGGGCGGAGAGATGAGCAGCAGAGCCGACAGCCCATACCTGAAGGCTGCTGCGGCCCCATGCTTGCTTTTTTTTTTTTTTTGCGGACACGGATATCGGGTGGAAGGTGCAATGGGAGGCAGCAGGAGGTTGAATGGAGAGAGTGGAAAGATGGGGAGAGAAGGAGAGGACACAAAAAAGGGCTGGAGAGAAGGATTGGGAGAAAGATTGGATCCTGGTTGAGAGCATAAAGAGGGAACATGCTGGAAGGAAGGGTAGGGAGAGAAACAGGAGCGACATTGAAGGATGGGGAAAGAGAGATGACATGATGAATGGAAAAGGGTAGAGAGAGAGACAGTGGATGGAAAGAAGGGGATAGAGAGAGACACTGGATAGGGATCAAAAGGGGGTAGACGTTGGATGGAAGGATTGGGAGAGGGGGTAAACAGATGGAAGGATGGAGAGAGAAAGAGGGAAAACAGATGGAAGGATGGGGAGAGAAAGATGCTGGATGGAAGGATAGGGAAAGAAAGAGGGAAGATGCTGGATAGAAGGATAGGGAGAGAAAGAGGGGAGATGGACGAAAGGATGCAGAGAGAAAGGGGGAGATACTGGAAGGATGTGGAGAGAGAGAGGGGACACTGAACAGAAAAGAGTAGAGAGATAGAGAGACACTGGGTAGAAGGAGGGGGAGACAGAGAGACACTAGATGGATCAGGAGAGAGGGTAGATGGTGGAAGGATGGGGATAGAAAGAGGGAAGATGCTGGATGGAAGGGTAGGGAGAAAAAGAGAGGAAACGCTGGATGGAAGAATGCAGAAAGAAAGAGGGGAGACACTGGAAGGATGGGGAGAGAAAGAGGGGAGCTGCTGGATGGTCTTGAAGAAACCAACCAGATGATCAATGTGGAATAATGATTTAGATAAATAATAACTGGGGATAATCGGGTTAATACCACGTTTTCTTTGTTTGCTGTTGTTTAAATTTATCTCCTTGTCTTGTTTCACTCTCCCTATTTATTTTGTGGTTTAAGAAAGAGGAAGATTGTATAAAATCCATTTATCTTGTTGAGATTGTTTTCTTCTAATATTGTTTTAATGTACAATCATCTCTGTTTTACTGTTTTGCAAGTGATCCTTGTAAAATGAAAAAATTATAAATAAATGATTAAAAAAAATAAAAAAGTAAAAAGAAGGAAATTAAAGAATGGATAGTAAGAATGAATTGAATCTGGACAAAGAGAGAGGCAGAAAAATATTGAAGAAAACAAAGAAAAAGGTGAGAAAATGACAAATGGACAGAAACCCTGGCAAGAGAGTTAAGAGAGGACAAAGGAAAGCAGAATTAAGAGACTGGGAGCAAGGCAATTAGAAACAGTAAATGGCTAGACAACAAAGGAACAGAAAACAATTTTATTTTATTTTTTTAAATTATTTATTTATAAGCATTTTAGTTTACATAATATTCATTCAAGAATAATAATACACAGTACTTGAAAAATATAAGGAAATAAAATAAGCAAGAAAATGACAAAATTGTTATCGACCACAAAGTTAAAGAAATGATCCAAGAATTTGAAAATACACAACTGCTATCAATCAATATCAATATCCAGTTTATAACTCTATTAAACCAAAGACTGTGCCATGCTCTGCTAACTAACTCCAAGCTGCTTTACAGTGTTACATTCGGGTCTAAACTTTCACAATTATACTCTCTTTTCCTTTTAAAAAATCATCCAACTGTTGGGGTTCAAAGAATTGGTATTGTTTTGTGTGTAACAATAACCTACTGTCACGTCTGTGGCCGTGACCACCCTCATACTTACCCTGTTTCTGGGAGTCAGTGGCTGTGCTGGCTTCTGCTTGTCTCTGTGTCTGTCTTAGTTTCTCTCTGGCTCTGTGTGCTGATTGCCTTACTGGACCTCACCTGTGTGGGCTATGCCTCTTCCAAGATGGCTGCCGCCTCCTCTGTGCCAGCTTCCAAGATGGCTCCTGCTTGTCTTTCCTGTGGGCTCACTTCCTATGTGTGTCAAACCTCTCTTTGGGGTCAGTGTACTTCCTGCTTCTGTCCTACTGCTGGTGACTCATCAGTGAGAGTCTTGATAAGGAAGTGCTGGGCTTGCAGTCAGTGCCTTTGCATTGAAGTATGCTCTTAGGCCAGGTCAGGTTAGTAAGTGTCTGCTGCACTACTGCTTAGCCTCTCTCTGGGTTCCAGCCCAGCTTCTTTCTGTGTCTGTGTCTGTTCCTGGCTTACTCTGTGTTTGGGGTGAAGCCTCTGTTCCTGGCTTACTCTGTGTTTGGGGTGTTGCCTCTGTCCCTGGCTTACTCTGTGTTTGGGGTGAAGCCTCTGTTCCTGGCTTACTCTGTGTTTGGGGTGTTGCCTCTGTCCCTGGCTTACTCTGTGTTTGGGGGTGAAGCCTCTGTCCGTGTTTGTTCTCTGTTTGCTCTGCTGCCGGCCCAAGACCCTTGGCCTGTTCTTCCTGGTTTACTCTGTTCGCTCTGTTGCCTATCTTGATCCCTGCTTGTATTTCCTGTGTGTATATCCTGTATCCTGTCTCTCTGTCTAGCTAGTGTTTATTGCCAGGGCGTGGTCCCTGTTTCCTGCTGCTTCCTAGCTAGTGGGTTTACCCGCTGGGTATTCCTTGATCCCCAGTCTGCCTTGTTGGCATGTTGCCCTAGTCTTCGCTCCTGCTAGCCTTCGTATGTCTTGTCTCCTTGGTCTGCCTTCTGGTTCTTGCTAGTGGCGGTGCAGCAGCTCCCTGTCTGAGTTTAGTTCCTAGTCTAGTCTCCCGCGTGTTTCCTAGACCCGGGTGGGTCCTCTGGTTCTCCAGTTCCAGCCTGTCCTTCAAGTCCTGCCAGCCACCTGCACACTAGAGCTCAACTCTAGCGGAACGGTGGCCAAGTGCAGGTGAAGCGGATCCTGTCCTGCTGGTTCCAGTTGCCTTCTTCCGATCCCGAGTTCCAGTCCTGTTCTTCCGTATGTCCGGTTCCAAGATGGTCTTGCCTGCCTCTGCCGCTCCTTGGCAGGGGCCCAAAGGCTCACTATTCCCAGTGCGGCCCCGAGGACCTGACAGCATACCAAGGGCCTCGAGAACGCAACACCTGCACACACAAGGAAATTTCAAAAGAAAATGTGCTCCCAGGGCTATAACCCTAGTTCGCAAAGCAAGAAATGACTTACGTCGTTTTTGGGTTTCCCTAGATAAATCCGGGAAAACCCTTACCTTTGAGCCCAAAAATAAAGAATTTAAGTGCCTTAAGGATAATCTGAGCACTGCATCTCTATCTAGTTCTAGTGCAAAGGTCACTAACAAAGTAGTCCTTTGCGTAACTACCTCCAATGATGATTCCAGGAAGGACATCAGATTCATTGCATTTTGAGGGTTTAAATTTTCTGGAGCTTGCCCAGGAATTTGAATATAATATGCTCTTGTAATTGGAGGCAATGAATTCTCGGCCATTCCCAAAATATCAACAAGATATTTCTTAATCATTTGTACAGGAGACAGCAATGGTGATTTTGGAAAATTTATAATACAAAGATTAAGTCTCTTAGACTGATTCTCCAAATATTCCATGCGTCTAGAAGCAAAGTTCCTTTCTTTAATCAATGGTTTTTCCACAAGTGCCATTTTTTCAACCTTTTCAGAGAGGCCTTTTACTTCAACCGCCTGGAGCTCATTCATATGCAATTGTTTAAGTGCAGTCTCAGCCAAAGCTTTAATAGTTTCAGTATTCTTTGAAATAGCAGACTGCAAAATAGAGAGAGTAGCGGAGTTCAGATCCCAAAGTGACTCCAAAGTCACTACAGCAGGTTTTCCAAGTATCCCTTCAATAGAAACCAGGGGAGGTGTTTGAGCAATTTGTTCCAGGGTACTCACAATTGTAGAAACCACAACTGGAGCTGTTTTCTTCTCTGGGTCATTCAATCGCTCGAACGATGTTCCTGCTGCCTGCAAGCTCCCTCCCTGTTCACTCCCTTCACCACTTCGGCTGGAAGCGGCAGGACTCGCCTGGTAGCTATCTCTTCCTGGTTGAGGGGACGCTGCACGTATCACAGGGCTTAGGGAAGCCCCGTCACCATTGTCGGTCAGGACTGAAGCGCTGACACCAGCTGCAGGAGTAGAAGTTAGTCCAGAGCCGGATGCAATTCCAAAATGCTCGAGCGTCTGCTGTACGAGTTGAGGCTTTCCGCCAGGGTCGGAGGGAACATCCCTGACTTTTCCTCGCCGCTTTCCCATCGAAACGACAGGTAAAGGAACTCTTTCCAGTTACCACTCGAGCACAATTGATAGCGCGTCCGTAGGCACACGTCCAACCGTCGCCATCTTGGATCTACGTGCCGAAAACAATTTTATTTTTAATTTAGTATAAAGTAATGTCGTAGCTGTATTAATAAAGGTTAATAAATGCAAATAAAACACAAAATAGAAAATAAGGTGATACCTTCACTAATTTTAAAACATTTTTGATTAGCTTTCAGAGACTTGCACTTCCTTCCTCAGGTCAGGAGGGGATACCATAACACCATTATACTGACCTGACCTGAGGAAGGAAGTGCAAGTCTCTGAAAGCTAATCAAAAATGTTTTAAAATTAGTGAAGGTATCACCTTATTTTCTATTTTGTGTTTTATTTGCATTTATTAACCTTTATTAATACAGCTATCTGACCTGAGGAAGGAGATTTTGGCTTCTGAAACTGACTGAAAAAAGTATTAGGCTATTAAATAAAGTATTTTCTGAAATGGCTGTGGGTTTGAGGTGTGCCAGGGGGTGCAGCCATGTAGAGTGGGTGGAAGGAAGACAAAGTGGGCGGGGGGCATGTACTAAAATCTCCCTCTCAAAAATTGAGACCCCTTGACAGCTCTGAAACAGTTGTTTACATTTATAGAACAAGCAGAGTTGGTGCCTGTCTTTCTTTTGAAATATTGAACAATACAGAAGAGGAATCGGCTTTCTGATAACTGTTATTAAGGTTTATTTTCCATTTTGTTTGCTTTGCAAGGGCCCTTCATGCTAGTAATGGTAAGGAAACTCTGGCTGTGCTCTGCAAGTAAAAGCTGGTTTCTTTGAGCTTCTGCAAATACTATACAACCTACCAGGCAGTAAGGCCTCCGGGGGTGGGGAGGGGGGAATTCTGTAAAGAAGGCACTAACATAAATACCAACATACACACATATGCGCATAAATGCCAAAAACCCTACCTAAGCGCTATTCTGTAAATACGCCCATATCATACATAGCACATACTTTACAGGTAGGCATACATAGGGGCGAAAGTCACACATGCATAACTTATAAAATGCTATGAGTTACGTGCTTATGTCCAGCATTTAGGCACAAGCACTTACTATCAGCACATGCCTAACTTATAGGCGCATATTTTCCAGCTTACGCTAGTATTATGCAAATGAATATGCTAATATGGAGGAAGGAAATGAAATTTACAGGCAAAATATCACAGATGCACATTTCAAAAAGCTGACACATTTCAATTAATAAATTATGAATAAAATAAACTTTTATTTACCTTTGTTGTCTGATCATGTAGTTTTTCTATTCGCTTTGATCCCAGTGTCTTCTGTTTTATGCAGTGTCTTCTTTCCAGTAGGCTTCCCTCTGCTCCCCACCCTCCCAGTCCCATCCATCTCTTGCTCCTTCCCTCTGCTCCCCACCCCTCCCAGTCCCATCCATCTTCTGTTCCTTCCCTCTGCTCACCATCCCTCCGTCCCATCCATCTTCTGCTCCTTCCCTCTGCTGTGCCTGACCTCTCCCAATCCCATCCATCTCCTGGTCCATCCCTCTGCTCCCCACCCCTCGCAGTCCCATCCATCTCTTGCTCCTTCCCTCTGCTCCCCACCCCTCCCATCCATCTCCTGCTCCTTCCCACTGCTTCCCACCCTCCGAGTCCCATCCATCTCTTACTCCTTCCCTCTGCTCTCCACCCTCCCAGTCCCATTCATCTTCCCTCTGCTCCCCCCCCCCCCCGCGAGGTCCAGGATCGTGACTCCGTTTACCCCCTCTCTTCCTCCCTCCCTCCCTCCCTCCGGTGCAGGCAGCAGTCTTCTTCAACCTTTCTGTGCTCCTGGCAGCGGTAGCGACGTATACACGCTGCCTTCGGTCTGCCCCGGAAGCCTTCTCTTCAAGTTCCTGTTCCCACCTATGCGGGAACAGGAACTTGAAGAGAAGGCTTCGGGGCAGAGCTGAAGGCAGCGTGTACGTCGCTACCGCTGCCAGGAACAAGAAAGGCTTAGAGAAGATTGGTGCTGCCTGCGCCGGAGGGTAGGAAGAGAGGGGGTAGATAGACACGCTCGTCTCCGTCCGCTTCGCTGCTTCCCTGCCTTCTCTGTCTGCGTCCCGCCTTCCTCTGATGTAATTTCCTTTCGGGCGGGACGCAGACAGAGATTCATTCTGCTTCACTTAGGTTTTTGTCTCCCCTAGCCTTAACAGGGTCGGATCATCTTTTCCTCTGTCCATCGCAGCTTCCCCATTTTTCCAGGTAAGCAATAGAAATAAAACAAAATAAAACATGGAAAATAAAATAAGATGATACCTTTTTTATTGGACATAACTTAATACATTTCTTGATTAGCTTTCGAAGGTTGCCCTTCTTCATCAGATTGGAAATAAGCAAATGTTGGTAGATGACAGTATATATAAGTGAAATATCAAAGCATTTCAGTGACAGTCTAACAGGATGGGGGTGGATAGGTGAGAGACAGGAAGAGTTGGGTGGATGAGGGACAGGGAGATATGCATGGAGATAGGGTGACAAAGCAGTACAATTTTATGGTTTATAAATGAATGCTTTGATGTTTCACTTATATATACTGTCATCTACCAACATTTGGCTATTTCTGATCTGACGAAGAAGGGCAACCTTCGAAAGCTAATCAAGAAATGTATTAAGTTATGTCCAATAAAAAAGGTATCATCTAATTTTCTTTTCCATGTTTTATTTTTATTGATTACCTTTAAAAGTGGACTAACACGGCTACCACACCTCTCTACCCATTTTTCCAGATATTACCCGACCTCTCATCCCCTGTTATCTACATTCTGTTGGGTAAGTTCTTGGATATGGACTTTGAGAGCACAACTGTTGGTTGGATTTTTGCTCTTTCTTCTTCTTTTAAAGCCTCTTCTCGACCATTTTCTACCAGCAATAAAGCTCATAATCCCTGGCATCATAAGGGTCTCTTCCTTTTATGGCACCAAATGTGCCATGCAGAACACATTTGCCATAAACAATGGCGTTCCTACCCTCGATGACACCTGGGGCGGATCGCTGATGTGCCTCCCCCGCGGGTGCAGCGTGCCCCCCCCCCCGCGAAATGACACCTCCCCCCCCCGGGTGCACGTCGCTGGGGGGGGGGGTGCCGCGGCGCGCGCCTGTGGGCTCCGAGTTCGCTACGCTAACTTCGCTGGTTCGCTGCAGCTCCCTCTGCTCTGGAACAGGAAGTAACCTGTTCCGGGGCAGAGGGAGGGAGCTGCAGCGAACCAGCGAAGTTAGCGTAGCGAACTCGGAACCCACAGGCACGCGCCGCGGCACCCCCCAGCGGCGTGCACCCGGGGTGGAACGCCCCCACCGCGGTACGCCACTGGCCATAAATTTCATCCTCCCCCCCCCCCCAATCTCTGACAGTGTATAAGTCCGCTTGTTCCTATTATTCATCTCAAGTTAAACCTGCAAAAAAATCATACTTCTCCAAGCAACTGGTCAAATTTAATAACTGTACTAGGTCTTTGTTTTCTATTGTGTCACAACTTACTAGCTCTGGTTCTCCAGCACAGTCCTTGACTTCGTCTGATGTAGACCGATTAGCCTCTTATTTTTCTGATAAGGTTTCCACCCTTTGGGCCTCAACTGTCTCTCAGCCTCTAATTTCTGTCTCTTCGCATTGCTCCCCTTGTGTACCCGTAACCAATACCTGGTCTTTCTTCTCTCACTACTACTACAAATCATTTCTATAGCGCTACCAGTCGTACGCAGCGCTTCACAATTGAACATGAAGAAAAGACAGTCCCTGCTCAAAAGAGCTTACAATCTAAATCAGGACAGACAGACAGGACAAATAAGGGATAAGGGTAGGACAGACAGATAGGACACATAGGGAAAAGGGACTATTGAAGAGAGGAAGACAAGAAAGTTTACGAGCAGGTGACAAGTTAGGAATTAAAAGCAGCATCAAACAGGTAGGCCTTTAGCCCAGATTTGAAGGCGGCCAGGGATGGAGCTTGGCATAATGGCTCAGGAAGTCTATTTCAGGCATAAGGTGCGGCGAGATAAAAGGAACGGAGTCTGGAGTTAGCGATGGAGGAGAAGGGTGCAATTAGGAGAGATTTGCCTAATGAACGGAGTTCCTGGGAAGGAGTGTAGGGAGATATGAGGGTGGAGAGGTAGTGAGGGGCAGCAGAGTGAATGCACTTATAGGTTAATAAGAGCAGCTTGAACTGTATACGGAAACGGATAGGGAGCTACGCATCTTACCACTTCTCTACTTGATCCTTTTCCATCGTCTTGGATTAAGATCGATTAGGCATGGCCTTCTTCTGCTGATCTTACATTTGGTTAACCTTAGTTTTTCTTCTGGTCTGGTCTATTCACTGTGCAAAAAAGCAGTTGTTAAGCCTATCCTAAAAATTCTACACTTGATCCTTCACTTCCTGAACACTACAACCTATTTCTAACAGTAATGTTCTTTCTAAAATCACAGAGATAGTGGTTTTTACTCTGTTGCTACAGTTTACCGATCAGCATTGGGTTCTTCATCCCAGACAGACAGAGTTCCATGCTAAACGAAGCACTGAAACCATAGTAATAGCTTTGAATAGTGAGCTCCACTCATTTCCGGATACTGGGATGGTTGTCCTTCTAGTATCTCTTGATTTTTCTGTGACATTCGATCTTGTGGATCATTCTCTTCTTTTGTCTCAGCCAATTGAGATTTCTGGTACTGTTCTTAGCTGGTTCACTTCCTTTCTTGCTGTTAGGAGTTTTTTGGTTTCTATTGTACCTTCCACCTCCACTCCCAGACCCTTGCACTGTGGTGTCCTCCGAGGTTCTGTTCTTTCCCCCCCCACTTTTATTTAACACTAGTAGAAAAGGCCCATTTCAGACACAAATGAAACGGGCGCTAGCAAGGTTTTCCTTGGAGTGTGTATGTTTGAGAGAGTGTGTGTGAGAGAGAGTATGTGAGACAGTGGCATAGCCAAGGGTGGGCTTGGGTGGGCCCAGGCCCACCCATTTTGAGCTCAGGCCCACCAACAGCAGCACACCTATGATGTGGCCGCCAGAGATTCTCAAGTTGAAAACTCCCAACAACTGTCCCTCCTGCATATCTTATAAATAGCAGATCTGGCGGACTCGTATGATAACGCTTATGCGAACCGAGCGAATGGGAGTGATAGACTTTAAATCCAAAACTGGACAGACCTTCCACAATACTTGGAGTCCACTCTTAAATACCCTGACCTCGGCTGCCAGGAGCAGATTGTTGAATTTTTAGTGGTGTCTTGATATATGAATGATAACAGAGGGTGGGGGGTGGGGAGGGAAAGGTTGTGGGGGGGGGGGGAATTATGGAGGAGGGAAGGGAGGGAGGGGGTGTTAGTAAGGGAGGAATTATGTTAAAATTTGTTGACTAAAGTTGGTGACCTCTGTACATGAAGAGAACGGCAAATGATATGGTGTTATGTTATAATTTCTATGCTGGTATATGTACAGGTTATTGATCTTTAATAAAAATGATACATCATAATAAATAGCAGATCTTCGCCTGCAGGAAGCAGCGACTGATACATACTGCTTACACCGGTCCCACAGTATTCCCGCCTATGCGGAAACAGGAAGCTGCATCAGTGGGAAGGATGTGGGGCCTACATGAGTAGTGTGTATTAGTTGCTCCTAACTGCCGGTGAAAATCTGAAATTTAAAAGGTGTGCAGGAGAGGGGGGATATTTGAGAGACCATATGGTATGCAGGCGAGAGGAGAGACCAAAT
Organism: Microcaecilia unicolor; assembly: GCF_901765095.1. Lineage (NCBI taxonomy): Eukaryota > Metazoa > Chordata > Amphibia > Gymnophiona > Siphonopidae > Microcaecilia > Microcaecilia unicolor. Next base: position 1,274 of record NW_021963163.1, on the reverse strand, counting down.
CACCTATGGGATGGGGTGAGGTTCTTCTGCCCACCCATCTTGGGTCCAGGCCCACCAAAAAATTGGGTGTCTGGCTACGCCCCTGGTGTGAGAGAGAGAGAGTGAATTTGCGAGTGTGTGTGTGTGACAGAGTGAGTGAGACTGTGTGCGAGTGTGTGTCTGTGAGAGAGAGTGTGTGTGCCTGGGGCCCCTCCCTCCCACCCAGTTCCAGTGTCCTCCCTCCCTCCATTCCTCCGAGTTCCAGGGTCGTCCCCCCGTGTTTTGTTTTTTAGTTTTTGTACAGGTGGTGCATTCCTCCCCTCTCATCCCCTTCCTCCAATTCCATAACCCCGCCCCCCCAGTTCCAGATCCCCCTCTGAGTTCGACCCCTCCCTCCCGCTGTCTGGGTTCCAGACCCCACCTCCCTGCCTCCCTCCGATTTGCAGACCCCCTCCCTCTCTCCGAGTTCCAGACCCCACCTCCCTGCCTTCCTCCCTCCGATTTACAGACCCCCTTGGAGTTCCTGACCCCTTATAAAAGTACCTCGTGGGCAGCACTAGTGATGTTTTAGATAAAGTAAATTGGAATTTGGCGCTAATGTACAATTCCAAAGCTGTATAATAGTATCTAGCAAATTAAGTTGAGAAACTATGCTCACTAAAGAATGAGGCGCCGTCTTTTGGTGTTGAATATATCAATAATTCTGTCATAGTCCAATGAATCACACAGTTCTCTTTCAAATGATAACAGTGACAGATTATGGAGGCGACTGGTGAGCATTGAGGCTCTTGATGCCGTTTTGATCCTGTTTACAGTTGAAAACAATCGTTCCACAGTGCAAGTTGACATCAGCAGAGTGATAAGTACTCTTAAAAGTGCATTGACATTTGGGAAAATGTCCACATTGCAGTTGGTCTAGTACTTCGATTAAAGATGGAAAATGTATACCTTCTGCTACTTTGTGTTTTAGATGCTGAACAAACACTGTTAATTCAGCTTCCTCTATGGTAATGCCACATAGAGTGCACGGGGGCAGTAGACTCTCTCTTCGGCCAAAGGCCTCAGATGTTGGCATACAGGCAGCAGAAGCAGTTATCATTCCATAAGCATCATCTTGAAAACGATTATTCAGTTCACTTAGCTGGCAGTCAATTATCTCATTCCACAGATGTCTCAAATCTTCATTGCTTTGAACAGAAGAAGATTTACCCAAAGTGGAAAAAAACAATGAATCACCAAACTTTATAGGTATCTTTGTCTTTCGCGAGGAAGAAACACCCCACTTTTCAATAGCA